>NW_019396295.1:150874-207066 GCF_000591075.1 Eurytemora carolleeae | reverse complement strand
AGGGGGAAGGTAGAAGGGGGAAGGTAGAAGGTGGAAGGTAGAAGGGGGAAGATAGAAATGGGAAGGTAAAAGGGCCCAAGGGGGAAGGTAGAAGGGGGAAGGTAGGGAGGAAGGTAGAAGGGGGATGGCAAAAGGGGGAAGGTAGAAGGTGGAAGGTAGAGGGGTAGAATGTGACTTGTTTCCCTAACATGAATAAATAGGTGGTTTAGCAGGTCATAAGTCACTTGTTGCCTAATGGTTGAAGAATTCCTTTTCCATATTTGATGAAAGATAGAACAGTTATATCATTGTATTACGTCAAGAAGGAACAGTTATATCATTGTATTATATCAAGAAGGAACAGTTATATCATTGTATTTTATTAAGAAGGAACAGTTATATCATTGTATTATATTAAGAAGGAACACTTATATCATTGTATTACATCAAGAAGGAACAGTTATATCATTGTATTATATCATGAAGGAACAGTTATATCATTGTATTTATTAAGAAGGAACAGTTATATCATTGTATTATATTAAGAAGGAACCACTTATATCATTGTAAAGCTATGTATTGTCCTAACCGACCATCTAAGAATCTATCTATCCTTCCATCTACTTTCTATTATTCTATATATGTCTATATCTATAAATTTGCATATCTATCTAACCCATCTACATCTATCTATAATTATATATAAATGATAGATATGTTTAAGCCTAGGTAAGGATATCTGGAATGATTATATATATATATATATATATATATATTATATGTATGTTTAAACCTAGGTAAGGATATCTGGAATGATTATATATATATATATGTATGTATGTTTAAACCTAGGTAAGGATATCTGGAATGATTAGCTGAATATGTGCCCCTAGGTGTTGTTGTATAGTTACTAGTTAGTGTAGGTCATACAGCTGCCAGCAATATATATATCTATCTTTCTATATTTCTATCTGTCTTAAATTCTCACATGGTTTAAGACCCATCCTTGCAGATGCAGAAAAGTGCACTTATCCTTGAATTTCTGGCCTTCAACGTGTTTTCCATAGAACTAGGTTCAGTTTCCTCAACTAGATTAAACGGTTCATAGAAATCCACAATATCTAGGATTTCGAGCAGATATCCTAGAAATCCACTATATCCCTGATTTCAGGCAGATATCCTAGAAATCCACAATATCCTGGATTTCGAGTGGATAACCTAGAAATCCACAATATCCTGGATTTTAAGCAGATATCTCAGAAATCCAGAATATCCTGGATTTCTAGCAGATATCCAAGAAATCAACAATATCCTGGATTTAAAGCAGATATCTTAGAAATCCACAATATCCTGGATTTCAAACAGATATCCTAGAAATCGACTATATCCTGGATTTCGAGCAGATATTAAAGAAATCAACAATATCCTGCAGGGGTTCGAGTAGATATCCTAGAAATCGACGATATCCTGGATGTCATTTAGATATCCTAGAAATATAACGGATATCCTATTATTCTGATGGAAATCCTAGAAATAGTAGAAGCATATTGAAACATACAATACATATCTATGCATGAATGGATCAAATATCTCATAATAGTTTCTATGCAATGTTCTTCAAAGAATGTGAAACCTAATAAAACTATTTCTCTGACTAGGTTTAGATATACCTGAGATAAAGACTCCACTAAGAGAAGGTAGAACCCTGCAGTCCCTGGTTCATGGTCTCCTAGGACAGATTGATGTTCCTCTCCCTCTTCATCTTCTGCTCTGCTCAAATCCAAACCCTGCAGATAATCTAGCATATATCCAGGTATTTAGATAATCTAGCACATATTCAGGTATTTTCTTACTTCAATGTAATAAAATGTTAGCAACATGTTATCTATATGTATAAAGTTGTAATCTCTGTTTGTCTGTCTGTTTGTTTTTCCGATCATAACTCGGAAACCCCTGGACCGATTTGCCTCAAATTTTGATTGGGAAACTTGGGAGGCCCACGGAAATGCTCTTAGTTTGATTTTAAGATTTTAAGTTAAGAGGATCGACTTTAATGGCGAAAATTTGGTTTCCCTGTAAAACCCAGTTTACAGTAGGAGTAACTTTTAGTAACCTTGGCAGCGCTGGGTTCCCAAGCTAGTATGTTAATATTATGTAACATAATGTTAGTAATATGTAACCAAATGTTAGCAACATGTGACATAAAGTTATGAACTTGTAACATGTGGTTAATATGCATAAAAATGTTAGCAAAATGTGACGTAGGGTTAGTATCTTGTAACATAATGTTAGTAATATGTAACAAAAAGTTAACAGGTTGTTACATCATGTTAGCACTTTAAAAACACTATTCAAGCAACACGTAACATAATGTCAGCTTTTTTGTTTCCTTTACTTGTGAGTAAGGTTTTTTATTATAATTTTCATTATAATTTTTTCTTTTTAAAGCATGGTTCATGGTAGATGTTGACCTGTATTTACCTGCCTTTATATTTCCAGACACATAATGTTTTATTTTTAAATGGATATTTTTTTTTGTATATTGTAAATTATGTTTTGTGTTGAAAACATGCAAGGATACTGAATCTCAATGATATGTCCCCTAACCCTAAACAAAATATTCATTTTGTTTGAAAAAAATTAAAGATTAGAAAACAAAGGTTGCAAATATGAACTGAATATAATGAATATAATGAATTTAATGAATATAATGAAAGAATTTTAAATAAAATCAAAACAATAAAAATTATACAAAAGGCTGGTTACTCTGAACAAGGGTGGAACTCTGAAATGGGGTCAAACATTTTCATGATAAAAAAAATTGAAGATAATTATTTTTTAATTTTTGATTTTGTTACAATCTTTATTGACAAGCTGTGTTGTTACCGTGAATTGGTAGAATGTTAAGTAGAGCTGAAAGTCAATTCTTGGTCATGGTGAACAAGTTTAATGTGCAAAATTAATGCAAGCTAAGTGTTAGTTCTTTGAACTTTTTTATTATTCCTTAAGCAGAATGATTTAACCAGTTTCCTCGTTCCTCAACTTTTATCAAAAGATTTCCTGAATAATGCTGATATTCAGAAATGGCGCGTGATGTGATGATTTACACGTGTTGATGTGTGTGCGGCATGTGCACATATCCGCACGTTGCTGCTGTTGTTGTTGTAATGACTGAAACAGATTCAACGCTCGGATGAATTCTGCAACAATGGTTTAGATTTTCATTCATCTACAGGATTCACCATAGATTTAACAAAACTAAATCAATATCAAATTTTGATTTTGTTTGTAGCATCTGATAGATTTAACTTAAGATCTAATTTTAAAATTGCATAAGGAAAAATATGCAAATTGCAGATACGGTAGTATATTCACAACAGCTCAAGAAAAAAAGTTCAAATTAAATGAAAGATCCGAATAACATTTTAGTAATAATCCAATTATTATCTTTTTTTGGCCAACATTGTGACAATAAATCTTTGTAATGTTCTTTAATCAATTTAGATTATGCACATTTTTTTCTAGGACGTACTCCCTGAGATTTCTGTGAACTCCAGTGCTCTCAGTCTGATAGCTGAGAGAGAGAGAACAGACTCTATCCTTGACTCTGGTCCTGACACTGACCAGCTCGCTGGTTATATCTGTAAGGAGCTCCAGGAACGAATTGATTTGTTAAGGTATTTCCCAGACTTTAGTTTCTTAAACAAATATTTTGTTAATTCCGAATGCTAAAAAAAAATAAAAAACCCAAATTTAAAGTTGAAAACTTGCTAATTGTAAATCTTCTTCAAGTACATTGTTTGTCTGAAATCAGATTCATAAATTCTCACATGGTTTAAGAATAGATCTGCAACTAACTAATTTTAATTTTAGTATCTGTCTGTACATTGCCTCAGTTACCTATTCAAACAAATTTTAATGCACAAACATATTTTGTTAAATAGTAAAAAGTAGTTGAATGTTGTTTTGCTTCTCTATTCTTGATACATTCCACGATGATTCAACAACTTTGCACCACTGAGGACTTTTGTCGTCTTTTAACTTTTTAATTGCATACAAGTACAAAATATGAATGCGTGTTAAATATGTATTATCATGTTTTGAACAGAGTTTAATAAATAAACATACAATAACATTACAAGCCCGCATATGTCTTGGTCACAGGATTTAATAAGAGCAAGATGATACTCGCAACATGGTAAATGATGCCGCAAAATTATTCACAAATCCTCACGATCCGTCGTCTTTGCACACAGCTGTTTTTACAGACATTGCTAACTGAATAATTTAGGTGTCGTCTCTCCATTCTTGAATCTGAGTGGGGTGAGAACAATGCTACGCTTGCAATCATTCAATCAACCCTTTGTCCTCATTTACAACATTCACAGGTAACAGTTTAGTAACTTTCAACAGTTATATCATTGTATTATATTAAAAAGGAACAGTTACATCATTGTATTATATTAAGAAGGAACAGTTATATCATTGTATTATATTAAGAAGGAACAGTTATATCATTGTATTATATTTAAAGGAACAGTTATATCATTGTATTATATTAAGAAGGAACAAGTATATCATTGTATTATATCAAGAAGGAACAAGTATATCATTGTATTATATTAAGAAGGAACAGTTATATCATTGTATTATATAAAAAGGAACAGTTATATCATTGTATTATGTCAAGAAGGAACAGTTATATCATTGTATTATATTAAGAAGGAACAGTTATATCATTGTATTATATAAAAAGGAACAGTTATATCATTGTATTATATCAAGAAGGAACAGTTATATCATTGTATTATATTAAGAAGGAACAGTTATATCATTGTATTATGTAAGGAAGGAACAGTTATATCATTGTATTATGCCAAGAAGGAACAGTTATATCATTGTATTATATTAAGAAGGAACAGTTATATAATTGTATTATTTTAAAAAGGAGCAGTTATATCATAGTATTATATCAAAAAGGAACAGTTATATCATTGTATTATATCAAGAAGGAACACTTATATCATTGTATTATATTAAGAAGGAACAGTTATATAATTGTATTATATTAAGAAGGAACACTTATATCATTGTATTATATCAAGAAGGAACAGTTATATCATTGTATTTTATTAAGAAGGAACAGTTATATCATTGTATTATATCAAGAAGGAACAAGTATATCATTGTAAGAAGGAACAGTTATATCATTGAAAGATAGAACAGTTATATCATTGTATTACGTCAAGAAGGAACAGTTATATCATTGTATTATATCAAGAAGGAACATTCTATCTATCTATCTATCTATCTATCTATCTATCTATCTATCTATCTATCTATCTTTCTATCTATCTATCTATCTATCTATCTATCTAGATGAACCAGCTGAGCTGCTACAGCAAGGAACTAGAGATATCAACGAGACTGCTCTACTCCCTCTCCTCCTCCCTCACTTCCTGCGCCTCTAATATTATCTCCC
Source organism: Eurytemora carolleeae (assembly GCF_000591075.1). NCBI lineage: Eukaryota > Metazoa > Arthropoda > Copepoda > Calanoida > Temoridae > Eurytemora > Eurytemora carolleeae. Next base: position 201,605 of record NW_019396295.1, on the reverse strand, counting down.
TCACACTCATCCAGGATAAACCAACATCACAGCTAGCACAGCTAGCCTTAGACAGGTAGACTTGCTAGCCTAGCTAGCACTAGACAGGTAGACCAGCTAGCCCAGCTAGCACTAGGAAGGAAGACTAGCTAGCTGCAGTTAGCTTTAAACAGGTAGACTATCTTGGCCAGCTAGCATTATACATGTAGACTAGATAGCCAGCTATAATTGGACAGGAAGACTAGCTAGCACAGCTATCATTAGACAGGCAGGGTAGCTAGCCCAGCTAGCACTAGGCAGGAAGACTAGCTAGCACAGCTATCATTTGAGAGATACACTAGCTGGCACAGCTAGCATTAGACAGGTAGACTAGCTGCACAGCTAGCATTAGGCAAGAAGAATAGCTAGCACAGCTATCATTAGACAGGTACACTAGCTGGCACAGCTAGCATTAGACAGGTAGACTAGCTGGCACAGCTAGCATTAGACAAGTAGACTAGCTGGCACAGCTAGCATTAGACAGGTAGACTAGCTGGCACAGCTAGCATTAGACAAGTAGACTAGCTGGCAATAGACAGTAGACGATATCCCAAAAAACTTTTTGTCTTTCAAAACATTTAAAATTGTAAACTTAAGCATTCTTGTTCTAATTTTTGTGGGAATGAATTACTGTGTTTCGCCGTTTGCAATTTAAACCTGGAGTTAGGCTGAAGAATTTAAGCTCTGTCATCTTCAATACAATACATTCACGATTTGATTTTGCTAGAGAAAACCTCTCTCAAGTATTTTCTTTTACTTTTTCTCTTCTCATTCTGTTATTTTGTAAACAATTTAGAAACAGAATCCCAGATTTACAGTTAAATTCTCAGGAGAAACTTCCTTGTTTACCTCAAAGCATTAAAATAAGGACACAGTATGTATTATGCTTTTAGAATCCTATCCCAAAGCGTTAAACCCCCAATTGAATTCTTAGTTGTTATTGATGTTAAAAATAGCGACCATTAATGTAAAAGCTAATTTATCTATAACATAATAATCATAAATGTTACAGAATTCATTTACGTAAAATTTACTGTTTTGTAGAAATCAAGCAGTGTTCTATTTTAGGGAGTTCGATAGGCATCAGCTGCGTAAAGATGGATTCATCGAGAAACTTGACGAAGCCAAGTTCTTGAAACAGCTGATTAACAAGAGAAGAAGCAGAATTGAACAGCTGATCAGCCGCCATCTTGCCCCACTTTACATTGAGAAGTTTGCGGATTTTTCCACTAAACTAGTCGATATTGTGTATGGAGAAATGGCAGTAAAGGAGAAAATGCGATGTCTAGAGAGACAGAGAAACGCACTCAAAATTCTTTTTAAAAATGTGTCCATCTCAGTACTCTGATTTTAACAATGCAATAAAATTCGCCGACCCCTCCCCCCCCCTCTTTCCTTTACAGGAAAAATGTTCGAAAAACTCTTTAAAGAAATGAACCCGGTGATACGCTGATAAATATATGTAAAAGTACTATAACTGCACCTCGTATTGTTCTAATCAGAAATTAAAACGTTTTCACTAAATTTACAGAAAAAAGAAGACGACTGGAGCACTTAACAATATTTTACCATTTCTGCTTCAGGGATATGAACAAAATATGTTCTCTGAAATAAGGGTTAGGCTTTCAAACATTCTAAAAGTTTTGCTAAAAGTTCTAAACCCTTTCAAGTGTCAGATATCCGTTCACTTGGTAAAAGTACTTGATCTTCATCAGTTTTAATATTTTTTGTTTAATTTTCATCTTTGTCTATTGTAAGGGAATAATGAATCTTTATTGATAAATTGTAATTACTTGATGATATAATTAATTAATATCTATTAATTGTATTTTTAGTATAATTTAGTTAATTGGTAAACTTGGACTGTGTTTTCACAAAAGGAGCTTTATATTCATTATTATTATTATTATGTCTTAATATAAATAAAAAATTATTTATTAGTTTTCACAAATAGATAGAAACAGAGATAGATAACTGTTTTAATAGATGAATAGATAGAAACAGAAATAGATAACTGTTTTAATAGATGGATAGATAGACACAGAGATAGATAACTGTTTTAATCGATAAATAGATGGAAACAGAGATAGATTACCGTTTTAATAGATAGAAACAAAGATAGATTACTGTTTTAATAGATAAATAGAAAGAAAGACAAAATTTAGATGAAAAGATCAGACTAGAATCTAAATGGAAATTAGTTTGTAAATTTTCTAAGGGACTGTTAACGTTTTTTCAAGTAATCCCCCATTTAAAGATATTTTTAATGATTCAAATCAGTACTCTTAAATCCTCAACCAATATCAGAACATCTTAAAAAGTTCAAATTGTACATTTTAAATCGAGAAAAGATAATGTCTTCCTCATTGTTACTCAGATAAAAATGATAAGGGTACTTTAATGAATCTTTAAATATGAAATTATGTCTACAATCCCATTAAGAGAGAATACAATTCTGAAATAACCATAACAAAATTGCTACAAATCTGTTGTCAAAGTGAATTGTTCTAAATAGTATGTTATCCCTTTAATGGAGTGTTTACCAAGGGAGTTAGCGTGGGAGTAAAATTATGATTAAGTGAAATATTACGTGTTAAAGGGAGAGACTAAAGTTTCATAATAATTACTTTCTTCACATGGATCTTCAGAACATCCTCCCTAAATGAATTCAAAGTTTAGAAATGTTTCCAGATGTTTGAGGTACAGTGATACCCATAAAACTGTGGAATTGGAAGACAACTGGTGAATAAATTATGATATTTTCTAGTCCAATAAACATGAAACACAATAATTGTGCAGTATATCACTGAACCATTAACTAGTTGCTCTTCAACCTACCATAATCTAAATATTTTTTTTATTTGTCCATTCCCTACCCCTTTCAAAGCTAATATTTAGCACAGCCCGAAAAGAAAATTGCATTGTGCGAATTGTATGATAATGCAAAATTTATTAATTAGAGATTTCTTCCTGTAATTAGAATTTTGCGAGTATAAAATATTTTGAAGAGTTTTAATTTGATGAATAAAAAGATTACAAAATGCACTAATTTCCATCATAAATGTCGGGTAGTTTTTGGATTCTTTCTTAATTATTAAAAGTTTGCAAAATCCTATACAAATATTTTTTTAGAAATCTTATACATAGATTTTTTTTAAGGTTCATTTAAAGTTGGCTTCTAAATAAAACCTGGAGAGAGGCGATATATATATATATATATGGTGAATTGGAAATGTGCGTGCACCGGTGTGAAAAGATTTCTATAAATTGAGTCAATGGTTAAATTGTGATTGAAAGAATTGAAAGAATTGAAAGAATTGGGAGGATTGATAGATAGAAAATAGTTCAGGTAAATAGATAGACAGATAGATAGATAGATAGAAAACGGTTTAGGTAAATAGAAAGATAGATAGATAGCAAACGGTTTAGGCAAATAGAAAGATAGAATAATGGATGAATAGAAAACGATTTAGGTAAATAGAAAGATAGATAGATGAAAATAAGGTGTAAGCAAATAGAAAGATAGAATAATAGATGAATAGAAAACGGTTTAGGCAAATAGAAAGATAGATAGATAGAAAACAGTTCAGGTAAATAGAAAGATAGATGGATAGAAAATGGTTTAGGTAAATAGAAAGATAGATAGATAAAAACACTTTAGGTAAATAGAAAGATAGATAGATAGAAAATGGTTTAGGTAAATAGAAAGATAGATAGATAAAAAACAGTTTAGGTAAATAGAAAGATAGATAGATAGAAAATGGTTTAGGTAAATAGAAATATAGATAGATAGAAAATGGTTTAGGTAAATATAAAAATAGATAGATAGAAAATGGTTTAGGTAAATAAAAAGATAGATAGATAGAAAATGGTTTAGGTAAATAGAAAGATAGAAAGATAGAAAATGGTATAGGTAAATAGAAAGATAGATAGATCAAAAATATTTCAGGTAAATAGAAAGATAGATAGATAAAGAACGATTTCGGTAAATCGAAAGATAGATAGCTAAAGAACGATTTAGGTAAAAAGAAAGATAGATAGATAAAAAACGGTTTAGGCAAATAGAAAGAAAGAATAAAAGATTAATAGAAAACGGTTTAGGTAAATAGAAAGATAGATAGAAAATGGTTTAGGTAAATAGAAAGATATATAGATAGAAAACGGTTTAGGCAAATGAAAGGATAGATAGATAAAAAACAGTTTAGGCAAATGAAAGGATAGATAGATAAAAAACGGTTTAGGCAAATGAAAGGATAGATAGATAAAAAACGGTTTAGGGAAATGAAAGGATAGATAGATAAAAAACGGTTTATGTAAATAGAAAGATAGATAGATAGTAAATGTATTAGGCAAATGAAAGGATAGAAAGAAAACAAAGGAAGGTAAGTAGAGAGAAAGATAGTTAGAGAAGAGGATTTTTGTAAATAGAAAGATGGATAGATAAAAAACGATGTGTTTCAATACAAAGGAACTGAACATTTGCTTCAAACTCTAAATGTCTAATCTTTGCAACCCAATGTTGTAGACCTTAGACATTTTAAACTATAAAATCTGCAAGATCAGAAAGTAAAAGTATGAAATATCTAATGTTTAGACTTTATAATTTCAAAGATAAGATTTAGAATGTTAGTTTCTTTTGATCCTTTGATTTATAAAATTATCTGATCGAAACCTGAGTAATGTGAATTACCGATTATATTTTTGTTTATCCCTCTAAAGGGAGTGACCGGCAATGTATGGTAGTTAAACTGAGAATGTAGTGTTGTGGAGAACTTATAAGGATTCATATGAGACATTTAAAACGTTGTAATGACGAATAATTACTAAAGTTGAGTGCAAAGTCGACTTTCAAAATCATCAATTTGGGTAGTTACGTTTTGAGAATCGATTTTTTTAAATCATTAAAAAACGACGACAAAAAATGTATCAAAAATTCTACAGTAAACTAATTAGTTGTTTAGGAACAAGTTGAGAAAATTAAAATTAACTCTCATAATCGAAAATAAGTAATCTCATTCAGTTATTTATTTTTGTAATCTCTCATTGTTCACAAAAATGTTCTGGAATTTTTATTGAAAAGACGACATTTGAAGAATTTGTAGAAATCTGCGAACAAATCCGTAAAGAATAAGAAATTCAATATAATGATGAAAAAAAAATAATTCACTCTAGCATTTATTTATTGACAAATTTCTATTTAGAAATATGTTCCTAAACATCTAATTAGTTTACTGTAGAATTGTGATACATTTTTCGTCGTCGTTATTCAATAATTTTAAATAAATCGATTCTCAAAGCGTAACTTTGTAATTATACATCATTAAAACGTGTTATATATATATATATATGTCTCAAATGAATCCTAACTAATTTTCCACAGCACTACATTCTCAGCTCAACTACCAAACACTGCCGGTCACTCCCTTTGAAGAAATAGAAGAGATAGATTTTATGAGTAGTGGACATTAGACTATTACATTTTTTGTAGATAACTAGATGGAGAAAATTTCTCTACGCCAGATGTTGATTTTTTAGCAAACACTTTCATCATGTATATTGATAGATAGTTAGATAAATAGATAAATAGATAGCTAAATAGATAAATAAATAGATATATAGATAAATAGATAGATAGATAGATAGATAAATAGATAGATAGATAGATAGATAGATAGATAGATAGATAGATAGATAGATAGATAGATAGATAGATAGATAGATAGATAGATAGATAGATATATAAATTGATAGATAGATATAAAATATATAATAATTTAAAAGTTTGATACTAAAACAAGAAAAATAATTTAAAATGATTCATTAAATAGAAAAAAGAAAGTGAAATGAACGTTAATTCTGTAAACATGTGAATTGCATTTTGTAAATTTCTTTATCAGGAGCTAGTACGGGAGCTAGGGAGCTAGGGAACTAAGGAACTAGGGAACTAGGGAGTAGGGAGCTAATGAACTAGGGAGCTAGGGAACTAGGGAACTAAGGAGCAAGGGAACTAGGGAACTATGGAGCTAGGGAGCTAAGGAGCTATGGAGCTATGGAGCTAAGGAGCAAGGGAACTAGGACACTAAGGAGATAGAAAACTACGGAACTAGAGAATTATGGAGCTAGGGAACTAAAGAGCTGAGGAACTAGTGAACTAGGGAGTAGGGAGCTAGTGAACTAGGGAACTAAGGAACTTGGAAGCTATGGAGCTAGAGAACTAGGGAACTAGGAAGCTAGGGAACTATGGAGCTAGGCAGCTAGGAAACTATGGAACTAAGGAACTAAGGAGCTAGGGAACTAGGGAACCAGAGGACTAGGGGACTAGGAAGCTATAGGGAGCTATGGAAATAGGGAGAATGGAACCAAAGGACTAGGGGCTAGGAAGCTATAGGGAGCTATGGAAATAGGGAGCATGGAACCAGAGGACTAATGGGGCTAGGAAGCTATAGGGAGCTACGGAACTAGGGAGCTAAGGAGCTAGGGAGCTATTCCGTGTATTAAATAACGTATTCGTGTAGTATTGCACTGGATATATCACAACTTTCTCAAGTTTCTCACACTCTTTCTCACACTTTCATACACTTCATTATTCCCTCCATTCTCACAAAATTACCTAGTTCAAAGATCACCATTACAATGACCCCCCCCCCCTCACACTAAGAAGGAAAACGTAGTTTCTATAATTTGTTGACTTCCCTCAATGAGCCACACTGCGTACACTGTATTTTCTAGTTTGATTTAATCCATTCTATTTCCTCGACACCTTGTCTATCAACGGATGTATCTACTTTTCTTTTCAAATAGGAAATAGATTTGTGTTTCCTTTAAGTATTAGATATTTGATTAATCAGTGTGCATCATGCTTTGAGATTAGCAACAACTGGGCATGGTTCGACGCTTCTATAAAACTACTCAGAGATACAGGGTGAGAGAGAGAAAATGGCAAACTAGAGAAACTTTAGCCAGGGTGTATATCTCCCATATACACCCCTGCACACAAATGGAAAAGACATAACCGGAACTACAAGAAACATTGAAGGCCTGCATTAATCTTTTAACTGTGTATTAATCTGGAGAATGGAGGTTTTTTACCCAGCTGGATCCAGATTTTGCTAATGGCAGCTTTAAATATACTCCTTAATAGCTGTTATTAAGTATCCAAACTCGTTATTAGGTCTGTTATTAAGTCTCCGGTTTCTTGTGACTGAACAGAACCCTGTGTGGAATAACATGGCAGTACACCCTACTTTGAAAAAAAGAAAATAAAAGTGTAGCGAAGGAGGGGTCTCTCTTGAGAAATATTGAGGAAATTCTGCTAACCTACAGTTGTTAAGTCAGACATTCCTGGATCAGAAAACAATACAAAAAACTGCAAATACATTAATATCTACTCACAGTCACAAACAGTAAATTTCTATTATACATAAATTGATATTTCTGGCGCCAAGATATAAAATTAAAGAATAGTATGAAAAAGAAAATTGCCAAAAAGAGAGCTGGGAAATATACGGAATATTAGGAGAAACAAAAGCAGATTTATTTATCGAAATGCATTTTTCCCTTGTCTACAAGGGATGTGTAGATCTACAAAAGAGGAACAGAAACAGATATATGATCCGATTAAAAGAAGATACAACAGTTAAAAAAAATCATTGCTCTTTGTTTATTTTTGTTAAACAAAGGAATTGAGTCTTTGCCACAAACTCTGAATTTATTATCTCTATATCTTCGGAACCCAATGTCGTAAATCATTGATATTTCAAACTTATATCATTTGATCTTACAGAATTCATAGTTTGAAATATCTAAGGTCTACGACATTGGAATCCAAAGATATCCGGTTTAGAAAAGCAGAGTTTGTGGCAAAGACTCAATTCCTTTTAAGTTAAAAATAAATTGTTAAAATACTAATGAAAAAATACAGGTTTACCCACAAAGGATGAGACAATTGTGCAGAATTTGTTTAGTCCGATTTCTTGCATTCAGGGATCCTTGTAGGCCACAAATGGCTTATTTCTGTGCTTAATTATTTAGTTTGCCATAAAATACTTAATTGAATGCAGAAGCCAAAAATCAAGCTTCATCTCGTCCTTTTTTTATAGTTTTGGGTTATCTTTACAGTCTCATCCTTTGTGGGTAACCCTGTATAATAAAAATCTCAGTTTTTCAGATCCTTCTAAACTTAAATAAATATTTATAGAACAAGTTTTATTTTTTTTTGTACAGTTTTGTTGACAGGAATGTTTTCTTATTCGAGAAGGTTCAAGCCTTTTAGACTACATTCTTGTTTTTAATACATATTCAATATAATAATAATGCAGTTTTTGATTATAGCTCAGGTTGCTTAGTGAATGCATGTAATTAGTTAATAGATCACGTGACCACCCTCTTCAAATGGTTTTTGGCTACAGACAAAATTCTTGCTTTTTTACTACTGTGCACATTAGTGCCCATAGTGAAGGACAACTTAGATGACATTGCTATCAGTGACAATTACAGGGCACTTGCCATTGGAAGCTTGATTCTAAAGTGGTTTGACTGGTTGATATTAATTCTAAACTCTGATAAGCTGACCACAGATGAACTTCAGTTTGGTTTTCAGAAGCTAGCCAGTACTTCAATGTGCTGCTTGGGGGTCAACTCTGTAATGGATTATTACAACAGAGCTGGTAGAGCAGTTTATGCTTGTGCAATGGATCTGAGTAAGACATTTGATCTTGTGTCATGGGAAGTGCTCTTCTCAAAGTTATTGGAGAGGGGTGTTTCACCTCTAGCATTAAGGTGTTTATTGTTCATTTACTCAAATCAAAAATGTAATGTTAGATGGGGTAATGCGTTCTCAAATACCTTCAATGTACAAAATGGAGTCAGACAAGGAGCAGTTTCTTCCCCTGTGCTATTCTGTATATACATTAACAAAGTTATTAAGTTATTACGCTGTTCAACGATTGGATGCCAAATCCAGGGTGTCTATATGGGCATCTGGGTATATGCAGATGATATTATTCTGCTTTCTCCTAGCAGAACAGGTCTTCAGGAAATGGTAAAAAGGAATTGAGTCTTTGCCACAAGCTCTGATTTTCTAATCCCTAAATCTTTGCAAACCAGTGTCGTAAACCTTAGATATTTCAAACTTTGAGTGTTGATAGATTACATGATCTTAGTTCGAAATTTCACAGGTTGACACCATCATGTTGCAAAGATATAGTTATAATAATATTTTAGTTAGTGGCAAAGACTCAATTCCGTTGTGAAAATTTTGCTAAAGCTACTAAACTGAAATTGATGCAAATTTTCGAATCTAAAAATGTAAAACTAAATGCCTTATAATTCTGAAGAAAGGGTTAATTATAATTAAATAACTCCAATTTTATTGAATGAATTACCTTTACCATTTGTCAACGACTTGAAACATTTAGGAAATGTTCTGCAAAGTGATAATTCAATGATCATAGATTGCAATAAAAAACGAGCTATTTTCATTGCAAAAGTTCATTCCCATTACCAAGAATTTTATTTGAACAGTCCTGATGTTAATTTGAAACTGTATAAGATTTATTGTTGTAGTTTTTATATATTTGGGACTTGAGTTCCCAATGTGTTTCAAAATTGTATACAGCATGGAATACTGCTATTAGAATTCTTTTTATTGTACCTAGAGATACGCATAGGTACTTGATTGAAAGTATTTTAAAATGCTTAGATTTCTTTCTATGCAAAAATGTCCTTAACACAGTTATTGGCAGAAATTTATTTTTTATTGGAAATGATTGTTCTGTAAATCTATCTGATCTTATTAAAATCTTTAAATTAAATATTTGATGTCCCATTGGACCATGCATGGAAAATTCCCGTTTTACATGAACTATAAAATACAAGAATAAATAATGATAAATATGTTAAGTAATGAGTAATGATCAATGTCGCCTATTTTGATTTTGCATATTTTTTTTCTTTTGTAAAACTATATATTCAAGATATCTAAACAAATTTGAACTATATACACCATTTAAATATGTATGTATATCTTTGTGTGTGAATAAATCATATAATAATATACTTGTGCGTTAAAAGTTAACATCACAACTCTCGCAAAGAAAATGACAAAAGTCAATTCGCGAGAAGACTTTAAAAATATAGTTTGTTTAATCTTTTAACAAAATACAGTGGTAGACGGTTATATCAATGCAATTCAGACGACTTTTGATTTTAATTTAGGTTAATATCAATCTGTTAAACAGCATGGATACTCATAAAGAGAGAAGTTAAGAGAAGCTGTCAATTAATAAAGCTTCTCTTTGATTACTTGTAAAAATGAAATTCGAAAAAAGCTTGTTAACAATTAAAACTTAAATAAAATATCGTCTTCATTGTATTGATACAAAATGTTTAACAACTCGTAAAATAGGATTCACAAAAAAAGTTGTTTTAAGATTCGTTCAAGACAACAATTTATTTATCATAAAACAGAGTGCCCGGTAACTGTAAAAATAAAATTAATGTAACTTTGGAATTCCACGAATCCTAGATTAAATGTTTCTAGTCGTCTGAAGATGTGGTTTTTAACATTTTATTGAGACGTATTTGCATCAGATTTTGTTTAAATTATTTTGGAGAAAGTTATTTTGCAAAAATACATTTCAAATTCCTAATGTGTGACATATGTTTGCTCTCATGGAAATTTTAATGCATTGTCTTTACAGGAAAATAAACTTTTAATGCTATTGCGCTGAACAGAAATTAAATCAAAATTCATTTGTTTTTCTAATTTTCGATCCTCAAAAGATAAAATGCTAACTTGACTTGACCAAAAAAAAATATTTTTTCCGATTTTTTTTTCTGGTTTCTGGTTTCTCATCCTCTTTGACAGATTCAACGCATTAAAAACTATTAAAATTCTTATGCGACAATAAATCAGGATAATCTTTTTAAATTGAAGCTAGAAAAAAAAACACTTTCAGTCTTGGAATCTTTATATCTATGGCTACATAATAAGCATGATTTGTTTGTCAAAACCAAACCAAAGATTTCTTTAAAATTGGCTCGATGCCAAAAGTTGACACACAATTTTTTTTACGTATATAGTAGACGACTTTTGGCGGAAAACGTTAACCTTTTATCAGTGAAATAAAAAACCTAAATATATTGAAACTTACAGTTAAGTAATAAAATGTTGAATAAATTGTTAGAGTCTGAGTCTGGCGAAATCATGATATATGATACACACAGTGATCCAAAAGTGGCAAGCTCTCACGAAAAATTCGATAAGATTCTTGTCACTTAATTACAATAAACTAAAGCTAAAAAAAAACAATACTTTATGTTTCTTAACTCACATGTCCTTGGGCTACGAAAAAAGTAAAGGTGAGTTAACAACCAAAGACCAAGGCGTGCGACACTTAAAAGTTGACCTGGTGTTGAAAATTGATGCAACTTCTTATATCAGTCTCTGGATCTATGTGTACATAATACATGATGCATGATGGGAAAGAGAAATTGTTAAGTATTAATGAAAGTTAGGCATTAATTGTTGCCTGATGCCAAGTAAAATATTGAAGCAGAGGGTAGTAAATAATATATTAAGTAGAGCAGAAACATTGTAAACAATTTGTTATTTTATTATTGGTTTCTTTGATTATGATATAGAATCTTATAAAAGAAAGTAACAAAATTGTAAAATAATTTGAATTAATGAATGAATTGTGTGAAAAATATACAGGGTAAAATTGGGGGTTAGGGGCTCATCCATAGATTAATAGAAATAACAGATAGAACACTAGATGTCGTCTTTTCAAGATTTATAAGTATTTCGTTCATAATAACCCTGAAGCAGAAGCCCAAAGAAGTAGTAGTCGGTTCTCTCTCTCTCTGCAAAAATACATAACTGAGAGAGAGCCTGTTCTACGCCGACTACGCGTAACTCCTTTGGGTATCTACCTCAGGGTTATTGTGAACGAAATACTTATAAATCTTGAAAACACGACATCTAGTGTCCTATCTGTTACTTTAATTAATCTATGGGCTCATCTATACTCTCTAGAATTATCTTTTCGTGTTAAAAAGTATCTTTTTCATAATCTCTTAAAAAATATTATTTAAAATTAAATCTAAATGATGGAACGATGTGCTCGGTTTGCCTGGTCTGATGTCAGCTAAAAAGTGTAGAAATCTACCTAGCTGAAAGGCAAGGGGTGAAGGTTAATTTTAAACTTGTGATTGATGCGGTCTATAACAAATTGCAATACTCTGCTACTGGATTTCAAAAGTAATAGAACCGTTACAACTAAAAACAAAATTACAGAAAATGTGTCATTTTCGATGTTGTTCTTCAAAGCGTTCAAGTCTTTTTTTTTATTTTCTCGTAAACATACAAAAATGTATAATAATGTATAAGTATATGCATGGTTGGGTTAAGAGGTAAAATGAAGGAAAAAATACCGTTTGAAAGACGTAGATTAAATGCTCTCAGTGCGAGGAAATCTTCCAAATCTTTAGTTCTTTGTTCAGATGTCAGAGGAGGGTAGAGAAGGGAGAGTGGGAGGGGGGGGGGAGAAGATGAGGGAGAGGTCGAGAATATAAACTATACTAGACATGATCTAAAGGTTGAGGAACAGTGTTCTGGTTGTGTAGGACTGGGTTGATTGCACAGTGATGAGCTTTGTGCTCTAAGTAGTACATGGAGCTAAATAGTTCCTGTCTGTGGCTGGGTCATGGATTAGGAGTCGACAATTAGAGGTGGAGGGGGAGGGAAAAGGAAGTAAACAAGGAGTTTGAAGGAGAAATAATATGTATGGCCTCTAAGTGCTTCATGAGAGGTCAAAATATAGGTTTCTCCGGTGGAAATTTTAACTCCGATGAGAAATGCTGTGTCTCCAAGAAAGGGGAGAAGGAGGAGGAGGAGGGGGCAGAGGATAAGATTTAAGGCGGGGAGGTCTAGATTTTAGGTATTTTAAGATGGAGGGGAATGAAAGATGGGGAGAGAGAATGCGGGGGGTAAACCAATTGTAACCAAAAACCCAGTGGGGTGTTGGGCGACACATCTGTTTGTAAAACTTAACTAATTATATCAGAAAATTCATTTCTCTCACCCCCCACCCCCACTCTATACGCACATCTACGCACACATCTACACAGTTTGTTTTTATCTTTAAGAAACAATCTCAAGGAATAATAATTGCCTTAAAACATTTTTTTAAAAAGTGAATATTTGCAAGTTAATATCTCTTTTCCATCTCATAATCTGAGTTCGTTTCCCTTATGTCCACTTGACAGCCCAAATTGTTATTTTGAATAATATTTTTTGTTTGATTATCTTCTTGTGATTTTTTACATTTTTTATTTTTTTATCGATTTCGATGGTTATTATATCGTTAGAACTGACGAGGGTCAACCCAGACCGAAATATATTTTCAATAAATGTGGAAATAACATCTACTTTTTTACTCTACAGAGGTTTGGTCCATCACCATCACCGAATTTTAAATCATTTCTCTCTGTAATTTATTTAACTAAACGTAAATACAAATATAAGAAGTGCACCATGGGTATCCTAGCCTAGCTGACATATTTTAGAATCTATTCTCCTTTGAAGTGATTAAAAGGACGGAATTTGAAATGATTCTCCATAAAGTATCTTGTCCTATTCACAAGGGAACCTATTTCCTCTGGTTAACAGTGCATGAGATTTCCATCAATGCATCTTTTCTGTATATTTCTGCTTCAGGAACAATGGTGGAATTGTCAGAATTTAAAACTATTGTCAAGCCAAAAAAACGACGCTATCTTCTTCATTAATGATCAGACAGAGGGTTAAAGGGTACATAACAATATATCATATGATCCTTGATCAGACAGAGGGTTAAAGGGTACATAACAAAAGGTAAAAAAAAATTTGAAATCACTTCAACATTCAACAGTCTTTTAAATCCTGTATTAACAGAGAAGGGTTGATAAAGTATGAAGACCACCCAACAGTAACTAGTTGTACAAAACATTTATATATATATATGTATACTATATAGGTTCAAGTTCATTTAATTCATCAGCATCATTGCACATTGGGTTTATGGTTATATTACTTAATGTAGGGTATCCGTTACTACCCTATTATTTTTGTTTTAACATCTTAATATTTATAATAATAATAATGATAATAGTATGTATTTCAAACTAGATTGATTATACATTACATTTTATGGTCAATGTTTGTATATATAATATAATAAGTGTCAAAAATTAAAATCTGTTACAGTATTTATGTAAATCTTTCTCTAGTTTGAGGACTAATAAAGTCTAGAGACTGTTTGAATTAGCCCATTGATACAGTATTTTTTTTGGGCTGATCCTTTCGTGAAGCAATAAGAGCAAGATGGATGTGAAGAATGGTTAGAGATACCTTGAGTACAGGGGAACTACGCGGCAATGAAAATATTATTAAATTACCGTATGAGTCTGAAGCAGCATGTCACAGAACAAAAACTTACCGATTATGGCAATCAGGACACATAATATTGTTACAAGAAATATTTTTATATAAATTTAAATAGTCGGCACTTAAATAATCTTTCAGATAATTTCTATTTGTTAAAGCTTTCAGATCTTGAGATAAGGAATTCTAATTACTGGGTAAATTTATGTTCAGAATCCATCTTCCTTAAAGGGGCTATATACGTAATTTTAAGTGTCTCTCCTATTATAGTGGCATGTCCAATTCATAACGGTACCTTAAAAGCATTGTTTAATCAACAATCCAATACAATATTTACAATTATGGTTCCTCTTTAAAGTAACTTGCGTATTTCTGCTGCAGAAACTATGGATGAAATTTTAAGAATTAAACACTTTTAAGCGAGAAAACGACGATTTCTTCCATATCATTGATGAGACAAAAGGTTTAAAGGGTACCTAGTTAAATCGGACATCCCTCTCTATAAATAAAGGGTCTATCTTTATCTTCCTTTAAACAAATGTAAATACAATTAATTATATTGCATTAACAACTTAAATGATATAACAACAACAGAAATGTCTATAATTACCATGGACTAATGGATAGAAACGTTTATTATTTTTACGGATTCTCAAGATAATAACAGAAATGTTGGTATAACAAAACTACAATATAAAAAAGTCTACCATTTTTACGGATTCTCAAGTCTACCGAGTCTACCCAATCAACACCTCTTATTCATCTGTGTTAGACATACTCTGAATGGTTTTTGATTTGAAATTAATAGGCGTGTGTAGAGCCAGGAGAAATAGGGCTGTGCGCGTTTACGGAAACGATTATTATTTCCAATCACGAATGATGTTTTCCTGACAAGTTTAGGGGGGTTAGAGGTAACAGTTACAATTCGTTAAAATCAAAGCAAAACAAATCAATTTGAAGCTTAATTTGTGTACAGTGGGACCTTTAAAACTGTGGAATACGAAGACGACGGTCCTGATTCAAAAAGCCCAATAATCATCATCATATTAAATGGATTTAAAACTACAAGTGAAACTATTTGCTATATGACAACATAAAATACGCGCTATGACAACATAAAATACGCGCTATGAAAAACATAAAAATACGCGCAAGATTTCTCAAATGTCGTTTTCCTATTCCATACAATCTCACTGTATGTCGTTAACGGTTTAATGCAGTTAAGAATTAAACCGTTTTAGCAACCTTTAACTTTAACAGCTAAAATTAGATATTTGCGCCGAACCCAAATTTCGGCAAGAATGAGAGAACGAACGTGAAAACATCAAGAGCTTTCGTTACGTAAGATCAAGAACTGTTTTTAAAACTGAGGAATGTTCCCAGGTCTAGTTTAGAGCTGTGGTAAAACCCGGGGGAAATATGAATGTGTGGGTGGCACAAATGTTTCTAACCTTGCTCATTGATGCAACAAGTAGGCTTCAAAACTAGATCAATTATTTTTAACAGTCCACACCCCCCCCTTCCTACCCCTGTTGTTGGTTAGAAACTATTTCTGAAAGATATTAGCACCCATGAAAACCTCATTATAGGTAGTCCCGATATACAGCGAGTGTTAATAAACATACATCTTACAAGACATATTTAAAAGTCGTCGATTTATCACGAAAGGAAACCGTTTTTCGTCGATTTATTACGAAAGGAAACCGTTTTGTCTCGTAATTGAATAATACAGGTTCAGTCAAATTCAATACTTTTGCAAGGTACATTAAAACCACAATGTGCTGAAAAAAATAATCTCTCATTAAATAACTAGTTAGGTGCTTGGCGTTGCCAGTGGAGTTTCAAAATTTCAATTTTCCCTTAGTCACCCCTGAGGTGCCTTAAAAAATAAGCAAATTAGGTCCATCCGTATGGCTCGTTTGGCAAACATATCAATATATAAAAGCAAAGAGCTTTATTATATTGATGTAACAATCTAATTTACATGAATAACTAGCTCATGTAAGCATTTTTAATAATCTATTTAATATCATTTTTCTTTAGTAAACTCTTTTATATATATATATATTTTAATAATATATATATATATATATACATGAGCATTGAGCATGATGTGTTTATCTTCCCCTGCATGTAGATATTTACAATATGTCTAAGGAGTATAGGCTGAACAAACCACAAGAGGCACAGAAGGGAGACGGGGAAACATTCCAGGGCTTTAGAGGAAGTGTATATAGAGCAGAAATAGTAATATGTCCCAGATCTCCAGTGATCATTTTTTAGTCTTCTTCAATTTCTTACAGTGATTGAAAGGATGAGGAAACACGGCAATAAACTTAATAAAGGTGATAAAAGCGAACGAGAAAAGAATATTTATAAGTATATGAAGTTATAAGTGTATAAGTATATGAATGAAAAAACACTGCTAAAATAACCATATTGACCCACAGGAGAAATATTGGGAATAAGAATATGGAATTGAAGCAATGGTTGCAAAGCCATTATTTGACATGTACTTAGTGATTACACAATTCACCCCCCCACCCTCCCCCCCACCAGATCCCTGAAATTGCGCCCATTTCACAACATATGTCACATTTTCCCCTACCGAGCATGTCTGACAGAGTTGAGAAAACGTGCTGCCTCTGCAGAAAAGAGAAGAGGAATTCCCCCGGTTTTCTGAACTCTGCCAACCACAGAGTTAACAATGGTTCAATTTTGGGGCAGAACTTCCCTTCCCTCGGGGTTATGTATGTGTATTACGCATAGAACAACTACTGCTTGTCTGCTTGTAAATTATTCTGCGGTTCAAAAAATTAGTTTAAGAAAATCTACCAAACCTTGTTTTTTTTAAGGAAATGTATTCAGTTTTTCTATATATATCAAACAAATTTATAACTTTTAACTGGACACATTATTATGATGATTTAACTTAATTTTCAAACATTCGTTTATCTTTTTTCATATATTTTATCACAGTAAAACGGCTGAACCGATCGGGGCCAAATTTCTGTGGGACCTCACTGATCCCAGGGAATGTTTAAAACTAGTTAAAAATGAAAAATTTCGCCTTAAATAAATAAGATTTATTAAAATCAACGAAAAAAAGCGATTAAAAAGCAAAATTAAAGTTAAAATAGAAGATGGGCCCAGCCTTATTTTTTTTTTATGTTATACAATTCGAAGAAAGAATGTCACAGAATTTCGAATATAAAAGAACTGAATAAGGTTGCAGTCAAAAAAGGTTTTTTTTATTTTCTGGCAAATATTCTACTTTTGTAGTCGACCTTAAGAGCTAGCTTCATCATCGGCCCGTAGACGGGTTACTACAATACATTAACATCACAGTTTTATTTTAAATAAGAATCTGGATCAAAGTAATCAGTCAGAAGAAACTTCTCAGAAAAAAAACACTATTTAACTCGCATATTTTTTTTCTTCTTTTTTATTAAATATACCCTGCCAGTAGAGCTACTTGTGAACATACTTTAGGTACCCCCGTGGCCCGTAGAACCACTGGTGTACACTGTACAGTGTACATACCTTAGGTACTCCCGTAGAACCATTGGTGTACACTGTACATACCTTGGGTACCCCTGTAGCACCACTAGTGTACACTGTACAAAACTTAGGTACCCCCGTAGAACCAGTCGTGTACACTGATTTAACTTGCATATAAAATACATAAAATGATCATCCTAGAGCATAATGGTGGTAAACTACCGGGCGTAAAAGTAGGATAGAAAAAGCAATACACATAATTATAATTAGTTTTAGTAATAAAAATAAAAATATGAACTAAAATTTCAAAATTTCAAAAAAACATTTTAAAAATCTTAAATAATTCATTTGCCAGATGCCAGATGTGTTCTTGAAAAATGTCGTGTGCATTAATTCTTCTTTTGACACCCTGTTTGCCAACCACTTTAGGCAAAGAGAAGCTTTTGGAATTCTTGACGTACATTTAGACTTGAGGATAAATATTTTCTAAAAAATCCTCAATTCTGAATTAGATGCAGGGAGTTTTGGAACTGACGGATCAAAGATCTAGCTGCAAGTACATGAATAATAAAATTAAGAACGATCGATTTGTATTTTCTGTAAAAGATATTTAACAAAATGGCCGCTATACGCTGTACAGTGTACACTGTACAACTTCAGCTGTTTACATTGGTGTACTGTTTCATATAGATAAATTCAGACAAATTAATCATTTTCGATCAAAAACAGGGTGTAAAGTTTTTCCTACAAATTGAAAACATTAAAAACAATTCCCAATTTTTCATTTCAGGGTTTTCTTCAATTTATAATTTAAATTCTCGAAATATCACTTAATTGTCCAATAATTACCAGTTTTTCATTGAAACATGTTAAAGAATGATGAAGAAAGCATACTTTTTGGAAAATCTTTTAATGTTTGATATAAAGCAGGATTTCAATCCAAAACATTGAAACAGATTGGTATTGAGAATGTTGGAAATGTGTATAAAAATAGTTCTCAATTAACAATTTTTTAGAATCATCATAAGCATGTTATGTTACTCATGGATCAATAACAACTATTTAGAATAAAGAAGATAACTGGCTTTGTTCTTATTGATCAAGTTTAGCAAAATATGACCAATGAGAGATCAGCTTTTATATTTTAAAAATCTATGATAAATGATTTGTGATCAATACTTCCCAATCAAAAATAATCTATTCGAAGGACCAGCCCATGAAGTATTACATTTGATAGGAGAAGATAATATAATCGGGCAACAAGAAATAATTTACTTGCAAGGAAATTGATCTCTTTATGGTATATATGATCAGATAATATCTCTAACTGAAAGCTAACAATATGCAATGAGAGATTATCTCTATCTGAAAGCTACCAATAAGAGATAATGGCATACAAAACATAAAACTGCCTTGCATAATAAAAAAACATTAAATTAAGTTTGATTGATTTGAGTGTAAAGAAAAGTTGCTCGACTCTCCTTGAATGATGAACTTCTATGATTATCCTCTTTCACTTTGTATTATTCAGACTCCATGTTTGCTAGCGTGAAAGAACCAATCTAGTTTAGTTTTCCAGCTTCCACCATGAGCTTCACTGAAGATATTCTAAACAAATTGTTTGAGCATCAATATAAGCATAATCAAATAATAGGGTTTCACAAATTGTTTTCAAAAGATGCAAAAAGGGAATGATTAAAATCATACACTCGCATTTTAACTTTTTTGTTTTAAAAAGTCAAAACATATAATATTTTGTTGGTCTTCGTTCTCTTAGCATTCCATTGATAGTTAATGCTTATTCTTGTTACAGAGCTGTACAAATGTAAATTTTCCAAAACAAAGAATGATTATCCTTCTTATCGTGTATATTAAAAGTTACTTTTAATGCTAATAACAATTAATACTTGTAAATGACGTAAAACAAAATAATTCACGTCGTTTTTCTACCGACGGGGAAATTTCTTAATTTTTCTTATTAGTAAAATTTATTTAGCTAGGACAGTGCATTTAAAATATCTATCAGGGGTGTATATAATTCCAATTTTTTATTCTTTCTCAACATTCCATTGACTCTCTACCTTCCCCTTCCCCAACTACCCTACCTTCACCATACCTTCCCCTTTAACTTCCCTTCCATACTGTCCATGTCCCTTCCGTAGTTACCTACTCCCTACAGTGCGTTCCAAAAAATGTGTCAACTAATATTGTACTTGAGTTTACCGTTGTTTAGCTGAAACTGTTTTGGTTTAGAGGTTAGAAAGGAATTAATACTATTTTTTATTATTTATGTTGTTTTTACTGCAGTACCACAGAATTATGCAAGTAATCTTTTTTCATAGAAATGGGAAAGAAAACACTCTAACCACTTGTGAAAACAAGTTTATCTGGGTCAGGGATATCAATGGATTAAAAAAACCTTATTGCTGGACCACCGACCAGCGTACAATTCAAGGATATTAAATGTAGGTGTTGAGGAACAGAAAAGGTATCCTGAAGGGGAGTTTAAAAGTGCGAAAGGTTGCCATATCCTCAAACTCAAAAAGGTAAATGACAATGAACCCCCATAAGACCATAAAATCACTTTTTGAACCAACAGGGGAGCCTGTAACCCCTAAAATGGCTAGTTGTAAAGTACTGAAAACAATGGGTAGGTTTGTGAAACAGTTCCCTATAGGTCAGGATCAGGAGAACCTAAAAACTGGCTTTTCAAAAAAAGTTAAAGGGGGAGGGGGGGTGATTTTCAAGAAAATAAAATGTGTAAGAAGTTGTCTAACCTGGAAATATTGAAGAGCTTCCTCGTCTGATTTTTCAACTGACAGAGTCTTCCGTAGATATTCAACATCACTGATATTCTGCAGTTCTATAATATTCAACAGTTTAGCATCTTGGGATGAAAAAATGGACGAATAAATAATATATTTGTATGTAATTGTATGGATCCAGTCAAAGGAAAGAACAAGGAAAGATGTTTTCAAGAAAATTTTATTCCACACAAACTATTTTTTTTTTAAATTGGTATTTTTTGAAAAAAAACGAAAATTAAAGATTAGATTTTTTTAATTTTCCCTTAAAAAATAGTGTCTGTTATAATAATTAATAAAGAATATAAATTAATAATAGATAAAATAAATTTAGGATAAATAAAACCTTTCACCATAAACTATCGTTTTACAACATATCTAGAATTTGTGTAAAATCATTTGTAAATTCATTTTTATTTTTTGCTTTTTTTGTGTAACAATACATACCTGAAAACATATTTGATCATAAATCTAACCTGTAATTCCAGTTGGGAGCATCATGGTGAAAAGTGTAATGAGAAGGTTTGCATGTTTGCGTAAAGCCATGTACGCTAAACCACACAACTCCTGGAACCTAAAATATTATAATAACATCAATTTTTTATAAAAGAAATCATAAATATTTTCCCCGAAAACATCGTATTTTTAACTCAAAATATTTGTAAATACAATAAAACAGGCAAGGGTTGAGTTACTTTGAACTTTCAATCTTTCGACTGAACAAAAGTTGTATCTTCCCGTTTTTAGACAACCAACTTCTTTTCTCATCTCAGGGTTGTACAATCTACTTTGTATATTTTCTTGGAAAATATTTTTTTCCTGTACATGTTCTGTAATGTTTAAAATGGTTTTAATTCCCGAATTTGGGCAAAATTATTAAAAAGGAGAACAATTTGTCAATAGTCAAAAGTGATTAGTCAATAGTCAATAGTCAACAGTCAAGAGTCTAGAGTCATTTCTAGGGCACCAAGCGTGGGCTTCAGAATTCTGTAAAATTTATCTGTTTTTAAGTCGTGGATTTGGGAAAGAATATGATTCTGAAAAAGGGGGCAAAAATTTGAGTCTCACAACTAATATACAACCCTGCAATAGTCTAGAGTCAATAGTCTAAAAGTCATTAGTCAATAGTCTAGAGTCAAAGTCAATAGTCTCGAGTCAATAGTCAATAGTCAATAGTCAATAGTCAATAGTCAATAGCCAATAGTCAATAGTCAATAGTCTTCAGTCAATAGTCTCGAGTCAATAGTCATTAGTTAATAGTCAATGCCAATAGTCTAGAGTCCATGGTCTAGAGTCAATAGTCTAAGAGTCAAAAGTCAAAACTCAAAAGTCATTAGTCATTAGTCATTAGTCATTAGTCATTGGTCATTGGTCATTAGTCAATAGTCAGTAGTCCATTATAGTCATAGTAAAGTTTATATTACTTCTCAAACTCGTTGGATTTCCTCGGGTTCTCCTTTCCACCGCTGATCACATAGATAAAATCCTCAGGCAGGACAAACGGTACCCTAGCATCAATCAATCAATTAATATATCTATAAATCAATCAATCACTTAATAAATATATCAAAAAAAGTTAGACCATCACTTAATCTGCAACCAAAGCAAACTTTTCATATAAAATGTGACTTGAAAAGGCAAAATGATTTATGAAATATTTGAATGGAACGAGTTAAAATTAAAAACATAGGGCTCAGTATCTTCTAATATCGCATGAGTAAAATGTACATTGCTAATTTTAAATTTTAAAGGTAAACTGTTTTAAAAAAATGCTGAAAAAGAAAATTAAGGAGCTTAGAATTCAAGTTCCATCTAAAAGCAGGTTTAAAGATAATGTTAATTCAAGTTCCATCTAAAAGCAGGTTTAAAGATAATGTTAATTAGTTAAGTAAAGATAAAGTATCCACCTTTCCCTGTTAATTCCAAATTTCTTCTTATAATGCCCGAGAAAATGGCCGAAGTCAATGTGGAAAATTTGACCCTCCTCGGTCACCATAATGTTGTCCGGATGCCTGAAATAAATTTTCTTTGATGTTTTTATATATAAAAATAAACAAGAGAAGTCCGTATTTAATGATTTTTATATACAGGGTGAGTCAAAAAAAACGATTTGCGGCGCCTGGTGCAAAATTGTGCCTTTTTTGTGAAACTCTCCTGTATGGTGTTTTTTTTTTAATGTTTTTCAAAATTTGTAATTTTTTTTTGGTACTCCAATGGCCCAAAGGAAAATCCGCGAATTTTTTTTTTCTCTCAAAATCAAAAGTTCAGAAAAGCAAAAATATGTATTCATATTATTTCTCTTTAAATCTAAAATATTATTAAGATTGAATCACAGAATCCCAGAGAATTGACAAAATTGTAATAAGAAAATTCTCAATTTTCAGTTCTGGTCTAATTTTTACGGAAAAGTTATTTAAATTCTCAAGTTCCTTTCTTCTTATTATATTCTAAAGTATTAAATATACGCTGTTCAGTTGAAACCTTAAGAACCTTAGAAAAATAATTTTTCCGTAAAAATTATACCAGAACTGAAAATTGCGAATTTTCTTATTACAATTTTGCCAATTTTCTGAGATTCTGTGATTCAATCTTTTTAAAAGTCTAGATTTCGATAGAAACAATTTATTTACACATTTTTGCTTTTCTAATCTTTTGATTTTGAGAGATAAAAAAAAGTTCGCTGATTTTTTTTTGGGCCATTGAAGTACCAAAAAAATTACAAACTTTCAAAAAATATTTAAAAAATGCCCTGTAGGAGAGATGCACAAAAAAGGTAAACTTTTGCACCAGGCGCCGCAAATCACACTTTTTTTTGACTCACCCTGTACTAGACAAGAAAATCTTGTTTGAAGAAAAGTTTCTTAAAATATAAATCTGGTGTACACTGTACACTGTACAATGTACATTTTCTTTTATTAATTAATTGTTTAGTCTTAAAATCAACGATTTTTCTTTTTACATGCTACTTTTGAAATAGAATTTGTATCGATAATTACTTAGTCGTTAATTAACAGACGACTCATTAATCGAGAGAATTTGTTGTTGGTCCTCATTAGTCAGACATTTAGTGATATTTTAAAGTATTTAATTAACCCGTCTGACTACACAAGATACGATTTGTTGCTCTCTGAGCGGATTAAGACTACAAAAGTTGCGACCTCTGGCTAACATTGGTATTGCTGTTTTTTGGCATTTGCCATTTTATGTTGCGCGCCCATGCCCCGTAAAATTCCAAAACAGAGAGAGGGGATTGAATTTTGAAGATCCAGAAATTAGTATTTATTTAGGATTAGGTTAGGTTAAGACACTTTCTGGGCCGAGCGCTGCGGCTAGGACAGGCTAGGGGGCCGAGCGCTGCAGCCACGGGTTAGGTTAAGTTATGAAACTTTCTGGGCCGAGCGCTGCGGCTAGGACAGGCTAGGGGGCCGAGCGCTGCGGCAATAAGTCTTACATTTAAGACCCCACCAGCTGCCAGTCTCTACGCAGGCATCCCACAGATATTATTTTTCTGGATCTACAAAATTCAATCCCCCTCTCTTTGTTTTGGAATTTACGGGGCATGCGCGCGCAACATAAAAAGGCAAATGCCTGTTTTTTACCTGTCTCCGATCCCGAGAATAAACGTGGCGACACAATATCCAGCGCAGGAGGAAGTAAAAGTCTCGATCGCCTGATCAACAAATTATTTATAGTTTATGTCGTCTAATCAAATAATTAATTTTATAGTTTATGTCGTCTGATCAAATAATTAATTTTATAGTTTATGTCGTCTGATCAAATAATTAATTTTATAGTTTATGTCGTCTAATCAAATAATTAATTTTATAGTTTATGTCGTCTAATCAAATAATTAATTTTATAGTTTATGTCGTTTGAGCTGAAAACTTTAGAATGAAATATCCAGATATCCCGTCGAATAATTAATATCCAGTTTAAATATTGCTTGTTCTCCACATGAATTTAAACTCCAGAAGAGTTAACCGATCGGAATTAAGGATATCCAACACAAAAGTTTTCAGCTCTGATCAAATAATTAATTTTATAGTTTATGTCGTCTGATCAAATAATCAAATTATAGACTGTGTCGCTAGAGAAAATAATTAATTAAAAGATTTCGTAAACTAAGAAATAATAATCAAAAACAAGAAAAAACTCATAGAATTGTAAGATACCAAATCCTAGGATTGTAAGATACCAAATCCTAGGATTGTAAGATACCAACCTGTTCAAGCAAGGTTTTATTCTTCTCCCGAATCCATTTAAACAGCTGGGTGTTATCAACCTAATCAAGCAAATAATATTTTACAATCTTTTTTTTTAACTGTTTAAAAAATACGTTTATTCAAAGAGAATAGAAATCTCCCAAGAATATGTAATGACAGTCAACCTATAGGTTTTGGGAAAATCTACGAATTCTAAATTTTTATCTTTTAACAGAGTGAGAAGAAAAAACTTCGCAATTCAATTCATCAAAAACTTCTACAAACTAGGAACAAGAAGTGTTTAGCAAGTCTGAAAAAAATATTTAACCTGAATTGCTGCGAATTTCCCTCCTAGTCGTTGTATCTGATAAACTGTTACAGCGTTCCTTACTACCTCTATCATACCAACCTATAGATAGTAACAAATATTATATAACTAGGCTTTTAGGGAGCTTCGCGCCCATCTTTTATTTCAACTTTTAATTGTGGCTTTCTCTGTGATCATCTTCTCATTGTACAGTATAACACAAAAAAAGTTTGCGGATTTCTTATTATTTTTTTCGCGCATTTTCAAAATTTTACAAAGATAAAAAACTTTTGAACACACATTTTTGAAATTTTGATCATTCATAAACGTTCCCAGGGGTCACGTGAGGTCCCACATAAAATTCGGGTCCGAACGGTCCAGCTGTTTTGACGTTTATTGGATATAAACTAACAAACAAACAGACACCCAGGCAAGCTAAATTTTTATATAGATTAAACATTCATTATATTTTTTACTGGGATGGAATTTGATGAATTGGATAGAGGTTGCTGAACTACCTTCCGCCGGTTCAAATCCTGAATTAAAAGTTAAAGATTCTTGAGGATTTGAATCGGTGATTTGAAGCGGCAGTATGAAGTTCAGCGACTTCTCCAATTCATTAAGTTCCGTCCCTGGTATAAAAATATTTAAGAACAAAATTTATATTCCCGATCTAGATATTTATATTTCTAGATATAAAATCAGTATTGGGGGAAACTAAAATAAACTATCATTAAATACTTTCAAAGATATTTCTTTTAAAAAAAAGAACCTACATTCCTTTCCTAGCTTTACGCTTCCATATAACATGGAATACGTTAGTACTACTCGTCATTCAAAAATGAGTTAAAAAGATATCTCTCTGATTCTTTTAATGAAAGCATTAACTAGCTCAAATCATTATTTTAAGTTAGTGAAGATGTAGAACAAAACAAAATTCGGAGTCTTTTTGGGAAATAATAAAAAATAAGTGTCGTCAGTATTCAGTATTCAGTAATTGTACTTGAGATCATATAAACCCATCTATATATACTTGTCTTGTCTGGGTGTTTGTCTGTCTGTTTGTATCTAATATATGCCAAAACGACTGAACCGATCGGGCCAAATTTTTTTGTGGGACCTCATGTGACCCAAGGGAAGATTTATGGATGATCAAATATTCAAAAATTTGCCTCCAACGAAATTAGATTTTCAATTTTTTTGAAAATTTTGAAAATCCACGAAATCATTTTATGTTCACAATTGAAATAGTAGATAGAGCCTAGTTTCTATAAAACACCACAAGCAATGATGATGTTAATTGTGAGAATGTTAACCTGCGACCCTGTAGCAAGACAAGCATACGGCATCATCCTTAGATTCAGACCTTCACGGTTCCATATACTGTCCATTATACGGATAACCTAAACAAACCAAACATTGAACAAAAATTTCAATAAAAATTATTGATTAAGTCTGAAAAAATGTCGATTTTTGTCACCTGAAGGGTCAGCATATCCTGCCTCAAATCATCTCCGTTCTAAGTCAATATATCAATAAAACAATTGCGTTAAATCTTAAAGAAATTGAACTCGAATAAAACTTAAATTTTCTAATCCCTATCTTTGTAACCTGATGAAACCTTTGATATTTCAAATTATGAATTATGAAACAGTCAAAGCTTTGAAATATCAATTGTTCACACATCCAAAGTTACGAAGATATAGGGATTAGAAACATCAGTTTGAGAGGGTTGAGTAATCATTTCATTTGTTCAGAATTTTAAATTATCATTGAATTAATAAAATCAAACGAGAAAGAAAACGGAAATAAAAACAGGATTTCTTTTATTTGGTTAAATTGATATATTTATTGATTTAATTAAGGATTAAAAAAATGCAAAGGATTAAAAGGGAAAGTAAAAGAGGGAAGACGTTGATAAAATAAAATTGATATTTTCCTTAAATATGATACTGTTGAGCTCGTATCCTTTTATCTTATCAGACAGGGGATCTGGGTTCTTCCACACCTTAGTTAATCCATTTGTTAATTAATAATTAACAAAAGTATTGATTATTGAAAATATCTTAAAACTTTTTGCCATTTAAACATATGAATGTCTGGGGTCTCGGTCAGTTTATAACTATGAAAGTTTAAAACCTTGGCTTTCCCAGTTTGTATATATTCTTTGAGATTAAGTCACAGAAAAGATTGTTTTTTCTTAGTCTGTAAACGTAAAATGTATCTCATTTCTAACGAAGGCGGGGGACGTCTTATTTTTGTCTGTAAAGAAACACGATTGCGCATATTGAATTTATTTTTGTTTTGTCTGGGGTCTCGTTCAGTTTATAACTAGGAAATTTCAAACCTTGGCTTTCCCAGTTTTTTTTTTTTTTTGAGATTTAGAAACAGAAAAGATGATCTTATTTAATCTGTAAATGTATTTTAATATCTCCGATCTAAAGAAAGTAACAACTTTTTCAATAAAAAAAAAAAATTGGCCTTATGATATTATTTAATTTTGTCTGGGGTATCGGTCAGTTTATAACTGTGAAAGTTTAAACCTTGGCTTTCCCAGTTTATATATATTCTTTGAGATTTAGAAACAGAAAAGATTGTTTTTTCTTAGTCCGTAAATGTAAAATGTATCTCATTTCTAACGAAGGCAGAAACGTCTTTTTTTTGTCTGTAAAGAAAAACGATTGCGCTTATTAAATTTTTTCTTTCTGGGGTCTCGGTCAGTTTATAACTAGGAAATTACAAACCTTAGCTTTCCCAGTTTTTATATTTTTTAAGATTTAGAAAGAAAAAACGATAATCTTATTTAATCTGTAAATGTATTTTTTAATCTCCAATCTAAAGAATGTAACTTTTTCAATTAAAAAAAAATGGGCCTAAGGATATTATTTTTTTTTGTCTGAAATCTGGGTCAGTTTATAACTAAGAAAGTTTTAAACCTTGGCTTTCCCAGTTTATATATATTTTTTGAGATTAAGTCACAGAATTTTTTTCTTTTCTTTTTTCTGTAATTATGTATTTTTTATCTCATTTCTGAAACGCCGAAAATTCTTCAATTTATATAAGAAAATAAAAAAGATTGTGTGCTCAGAAAATAAAAAAGATTGTGTTTTTGATATATTTATTTATTGGTTGAGGTCTAAAGAAAGTATGTTAAGTTGATGAGCCCCCCGAAAAGTTAGTATTATAAATATTCTTACCAGCCACAAGGGTTTCTTAGCACTGTCCATTACTCGGCACCTATTTATCTCAAGTTGACCTGCCAAAAAAATGTACTTTTTGCTATAATAGTTTATTTAAAGAAGAAAGAGCTCAGGATGATGTACTACTTAATAAAAATAGTTCATGAATATTATGTCTTAAAATCTGGCTTTATTTACAGTTTCCGAGCATTATTCTGATTTTCAATATAAATAACACAATTTCCATTCTTATATAAGCTACTTTTATATATTGCTTTTCTGTTTAAGCTTTTAAAATGTTTCTTTGAATATTCTTATAATTATTATCAACGATCAACCTACAGACAAAGTACCATTTTTCAGCTTTTTTATTTTTGCGAATGTTGCTTCTAAAAAACTACAAAATGGATTATGCATAATCATAGGTAATCCCGCCGATATGTGCAATATGGACCATAAGGCCCTCCGCAATAGGGTACCCCATAACCGACCAATTTGGGATATTTGTATGATGCAGATCGGAATGAAGTGACATTAAGTCATACAAATTCAGGATTTTTTTGGAGATTGGACCACTTTTACCGTCTGATATACTGATATACCGTCTGCATCATAAAAATATCCCAACTTGGTCGTTTTGGGATACCCTACTCCGCAACTACAAGTAACTAACAACCTAACTAACAAGTAACTAACAAAATTAGTATGCAACAAAACAACTGAGAACTGACCTAGTGAAAGCGTGTGTTCAAGAGGAGATCTGAAATTCTGTAAACTTGCCATATAATCAATCTTCGAGATCTGTTCATACAGATACCTTAACATAAATATATTGTTCAGATATAGTCCTAATATGATTCGAAAGTTACTTTTGAAAACATTCATTTCTGTTTCGAGGATTTTTTTTAATGGAGACGACAGTTTCATATTTTCCAGGAATGTTCGAAAATCCAGCGCCAGCCATGAAAACAAGTTAAATATTAAATATTAATTTAAAAAAAATATCTATATAAAAAAATTATGAAATGTAAACTTTATAAGAATGCGTCGAAAAAAGTCGATGATTATAGATTGTAATATCTGAATGATTTGTTTAGAATTAATTTGATTTTTTACGATCCGAGTCGAATATTGCAACTTTTCATTTTCGCTAACACTCCCTTTTAGTGACGTGGCGATTTTCCGATTAAAAAATGATGGAAATTTTCATAATTAAACACTTACTATCGAAAATGACGATATCTTTCAGATTGTTGATCTTATAAAGGGTTAAAGGGTTCGATTGTGAATCTGGTATAGCTCTCTTAAAAGTTAAGGAGTCGCTTAAAATTACGTCTATATTCTACATTCTCTTTATGTTATGTACACTTATTATTTATTTAGGCGAAAACTCCACACTTGTAAAATAAAAACCTTAAACTTTAGAGTTAGTTTAAGACAAGTTTTGAGCCGAGCTCTGTGGCTGCGACAGGATAGGTGACCGAGCGCTGAGATCAAAAGTACCATGATGTTGGTCGATATAGTGTCAAGGATTCGTTAGTACCAAGTTAATTAACACCCTATGAAAAATTCTAACCTTAGTCGTTTTTCGCTTGGTTCATTAGCTCGCTCTTTAATGGAATCTGTCAGCTTCGTTAGTTTGTCAAGCGCTTCAACTTGTCGGTTCAATTCCTAAACAAAAATTTTAATAAAGTATTTTAATACCCTTTAGCGTCTCTGGGGCGTTTATAAGACGCAATGCTATGGTGACTGAGTGTCACTATGCAGAAGTGAAAACTATGATTTAATAAAGGCTCCACCTTCTCCCCCCCCCCCAGCTGAAAACTTTTAATAGGTTAAGCCCACCGGCCACCGAAAAAATTTTGTCTACGTCCCTATTTTCAAAGTGTGCGTCCGGTTATTTCTGTCCAATCTCTGTGTCCTATCTTTGTGTCTCAATGTTGTGTCCCAATTTCTATGTTTACCTTCAGGGATGGTCCTAGACCCCGACAGAAGGCCTCTAGAAGAAGACCAAACCGGATTATGTGACACGGACTTGACATCTCAGATTTCAAGTGCCAGAAGAAAAAATGCCCAATTTTTCTAAAATAAAAGAAAGTTAAAAAAAAAGAATTGACGATAGATGTCAAGAGCGGCTCCTCATTCGTGCATTTTTCTTAAGACTTTTCTCATATGCTGACCTATTAAGAACTGTTCTTCAGTTCTAAGTGACCTTTTAAGAAGTGCTCTTCTATATTGACCTAACTTTTAAGAAGTGCTCTTCTATTCTGACCTAATAAGTGCTCTTTTATACTGACCTATTAAGAAGTGCTCTTCTATACTGACCTATTAAGAAGTGCTCTTCTATACTGACCTAGTAAGAAATGCTCTTCTATACTGACCTATAAAGATTTTAGAACTATTCTCCTATACTGACCTATTAAGAAGTGCTCTCCTATACTGACCTATTAAGAACTATTCTATACTGACCTATTAAGATTTTAGAACTATTCTCCTATACTGACCTATTAAGAAATGTTCTCCTATACTGACCTATTAAGAAGTGCTCTCCTATACTGACCTATTAAGAAGTGCTCTCCTATACTGACCTATTAAGAAGTGCTCTCCTATACTGACCTATTAAGAAGTGCTCTCCTGAGGAGTAGTTTAGAAAGAGGATTGTCCAAGTATTGTTCATATTTCAATGTTTGCACAAGCTGAAGTAAATACAGGCCTAGAAATAAAACATAAACTTTATTTGTAAATTTCAATCATCTTCAAAATTTAAGAAAATTCTAACATAAATGTTGAATATATAACCAGAAATAGTATGAAAGGTTAATAGAAATTTATTAACTAATGTAAAAATAGTCAAACTTACCTAATTCTTCATCTGAGAGTGATTTATCCAACCATTTTACAGCACACTTTCGCACTCGTAAATCCGCAAACTAAAATAATATAAAATAATTTCACAACAGAGAGTAAAGAAGCCCTTGCTGAGATTATGATCCAAAAATGCCATTGTCTGCGAAGAAGTTTGTATCCTGCGTAGAGACTAGTATCACACCTAACAGACCAGCCACTCCCAATATCATATGCCTACGTATAGACAAGTATCCTACCTTACAGTTCAGCAACTCCAGGGTTGTATGCGTAGAGACGAGTATCCTACCTTACAGCCAAAAACTAAGGATGTCTGCTAGGAGACTAGTATGCTACCTAACAGACCAATAACTCCCAATATGCCTGCGTATAGACTGGTATCCTACCTTACAGTCTAGCAACTCCAAATATGTCTGCGTAGAGACGAGTACCCTACCTTACAGTCAGGCAACTCCAAGGATGCTTGCGCAGAGACAAGTATCCTACCTTACAGTCCAGAAACTGCAAGTTTGTCTGGATAGAGACTAGAATCTTACCTTACAGTCCAACAACTTCAAGGATGTCTGCGTGGAGACTAGTATCCTACCTAGCAGTCGAACAACACCAAGTCTGCAAGCGTAGGGACTAGATCCTACCTTACAGTCCAACAACTCCAAGTATGTCTGGATGGAGACAAGTAGCCTACCTCACAGTCCAGCAACTCCAAATATGTCTGCGTAGAGACTTGTATCCTACCTTACAGTCCAGCAATTCTAAGTATGCCTGCGTAGTGACTGGTATCCTACCTTGCAGTCACGAAACTCCAAAGATGTCTGCGTAGAGACTGGTATCCTACCTTACAGTCAAGCAACTCCAAAGATGTCTGAGTAGACTGGTATCCTACCTTACACTCTAGCAACTCCAAATATGCCTGCGTAGAGACTGGTATCCTACCTTTCAGCCTAGAAACTCCAAATATGTCTGCGTAGAGACTGGTATTCTACCTTACAGTCCAGCAACTCCAAAGATGTCTGAGTAGACTGGTATCCTACCTTACACTCTAGCAACTCCAAATATGCCTGCGTAGAGACTGGTATCCTACCTTTCAGCCTAGAAACTCCAAATATGTCTGCGTAGAGACTGGTATTCTACCTTACAGTCCAGCAACTCCAAAGATGTCTACGTAGAGACTAATATCCTACCTTACAGTCTAGAAACTCCAAAGATGTCTGCGTAGACTGGTATCCTACCTTACAGTCTAGAAACTCCAAAGATGACTACGTAGAGAATGGTTTCCTACCTTACAGTCTAGCAACTCCAAAGATTTCTGCGTAGAGACTGGTATCCTACCTTACAGTCTAGCAACACCAAAGATGTCTGCGTAGAGACTGGTTTCCTTCCTTACAGTCTAGCAACTCCAAAGATGTCTGCGTAGAGACTGGTATCCTACCTTACAGTCCAGCAACTCCAAAGATGTCTGCGTAGAGACTGGTATCCTACCTTACAGTCCAGCAACTCCAAAGATGTCTGCGTAGAGACTGGTATCCTACCTTACAGTCCAGCAACTCCAAAGATGTCTGCGTAGAGACTGGTTTCCAATCCTCCAATAACATATAAACCTCAGAAACTTCGTCTCTAGACTCCCATTTTACAGCATCCAGCAACCTTAGAGAATAAAGGATTAACTTTTAACTCTGCCAGAGGTCAAAACTTCTGTGGTAATCTGTATATTTTGTGGTCAGAACAATTAAATTGTTTCTCTGAAGATCGGAAAAAAATGACGTTAATATGAAATAGAGCTGTTGTCACAGAGTTAACACCTAGATATCGAGATCAGGTGTTATAGATTAGCGCCATTTAAAAAAAAATCTAACCTCTAAATCAGTTTCAATTAAAAGTAAAATTGAAATATATTTCTAGGAACAGATACTTGAATCTCAGATGTAGAAAGGATAAGTATTAAGTACCTGGGTAAAATGTTTGGCATCTTCTTCAGATAATGCCTATAGGTCCAGAGTAGAACCTTCTCCTGTTCAGATATCTCAGACAAGGGATCCCGTAGCTAAACAAGATAAGTTATTTATCATACAAATATCCATAAAGCAGATCAGCAAAATATGGATGTGTTTAATTTAGTATGCTTGTGCCCAATATGGCCAGCAAAACATTGAATACTTATGAGAAATATAACTTGATAAAAACACTGGGTAACATAAAAATAGTAGCTTATCACTTAAGTTAACATTTAAACACAGACGTTCGTTTAGAATTGGAAAAAATTTAAAATAGCACGGGCCACGCCGGATACTTGAGCTGTTTCTGGTTAAACAGGTGGGAAAATAGCAATTTATCAAATAATTATTTATATGATTATCTTACCTCTATATCCTTGAGGACTAACCTATCCTTTTCAGACGGTCTTTCCGTCATTTTATCCATGCATTGACTAAAAGAAAAGTTCCAGAAAAATAAAATCTAATTAAATAAATATTACATTTTCTAGTTTTCCTTACTATTTGATTACCTGCTAATAAAAGAAGCGTAGTTTTTAATGGAATCGTAATCCGGGAAAAGAATAGGATTTGCACCTAAAAATAAATCATTTTACAAACTTTATAATGGTTTTATTTTAAGCGTTAGAGTTTTCCTTTGTGATTTTACATTATTAAAAATGAGTTTCCCAAGACCTCAATATCGCTTCTAATTTCGCTGAATCATATTTTTTAAAGGAAAAAATAAAGATTTTGAAGAAAAAAATTGAATGAACTTTGAATATTAAATAATAATTATGCAATCTTAAAATAATATACCGCTTCATAATATTTATGAAAAGCAAGGATTAAACTTACTTTTCTCGAACTCTAGTTCTAGCCTAGGAGAGTCTGTGTTAGGATTAGACCCAATGATACCGAGAGGGTTTAAGTAATCGTCAAATCCTTTAGGTACTCCCCAGAGGTAGAACGGAGTCTTATCACATAGTAACCTAGACAATAGACATATTAGAGATTGTTACAATTACTAGTAGTATTATCATTATTATCATTATTATTATCATTATTAACATTATTATTATTATTATCATTATTATCATTATTATCATTATTATCATTATCATTACTAAAGGACACCAAGAACAACTCAACATTCGCTGAAGTGCGGGATCGGCAGAAAAATAATGAGTTAAAGAAAATATGTGAAGACTGTTCATTTTCTTTTGTGGTTTCTCTGCAAAATTGACAAACGCATTTTTGGTTATAAGAGACGTTATCTTCAATCAGATTAAGGTTTCAAGGGTATCAGGTAAATCGGGCATTGTTATCTTTGCTTGAAGGTTCACTTAAATACACGCTCACAGTCTCTTTGAGAGAGAAAAACGCAATATTATTTCGTATCACTACATTTATCCGTATTAAAAACAGAAATAGTGTACTTACTTGTGTGTATAATCGAACATGTTCATGTTCCCCCAGGACAGCATTGTGGTCTCCTCCTTATCCTACATCAAACATGTCGTCATCAAGAATATAGACCTCGACCCTTTATAATTTTCTTAAAGAAATTGTTCGTGTGTGAAAAAGTGGCGTACACGGGGGGAGGGGAGATTTGGGGGCTCAGCCCCCCCCCCCCGTATCAGTAAAATCTTTGGTTTAAGCCCCCCTGAACACTGCTGTACCAAATTTGATATTTAAGATCCTTTCAAATACAAACTGAAGATTTAATTTCATTTCAAAGTTAATTTGAATTTTATCTCCAGGCTGGTCCAAGCTGGTCCTAGCTGGTCCAACCTGGTCCAACCTGGTCCAAGCTAGTCCTAGCTGGTCCAAGCTGGTCCCAGCTGGTCCAAACTGGTCCAAGCTGGTCCAAGCTGGTCCTAGCTGGTCCAAGCTGGTCCAAACTTGTCCAAGCTGGTTCAAGCTGGTCCAAGCAAAATAGACGGAAAGAAAAAATGAAACGATTTTTACAGAAAGTACTGCATGTTTGTATTGTATTGTATATACCTTGTTTCTACGTTGCTTCTTTGATGAACAGATGGATAAACATAGTTTAGCTGATCGAGGAATATCTGGAACCTGTTTACAAAACAATATTCAGCTTGAAACCGGTTTTCTATAGTGCTTGAAGGTACATTTTAGTATTTAAAAGACTTTTCTTGTATTATCATTTTCATGAAAGGTGCCGACAGGACCTTCATGCATCTGGTAAGTGTACAGAGGGTTTGTGGCAGTACGCCATTGAACTTGACCCATGCTTGGTGGTACACACTTTGGCCTGTGTGGCCAACCGCCAATGACACCCCGCTTCTCCCGTTGGGGATAGTGCGGTGACGTGGGCTCTACCCATGCCTCTCTTCGTACTAATAGGTGATTGGTATCTCAGTTGTTATGATCCTGCTTTTTAGACGGAATAAAATATACACAGATCTGGATTCAGGACAAAAAAAAACATGAAAAAAATCCACCTAACATTGAAAAGACAAACATCAAAGAAATTGAGTTGTCACGACAACAATTTTTCTCATCCCTATATCTTAGCAACCTGATTGTATAAATCTTTAATCTTTCAAACTTAGGTCTTTGATCTCACAAGTACTCTTAATTTAAAATGTCAAAGGTCTACGACATTGGGTTGCAAAGATAAAGGGATTAGAACATACGAGTTTGTGGCAAAAACTTAGTTCATTTAAAAAAAATGTAAATATTTTTTTTAAGTTTAATCTCCGATATGAAAGTTTAAAAATAAATTGTTTACCTTTATATCTAGATCAACCCATTCATCCCATTTAGGATTAGTATAATCAACCTAAAATTGTTATCATAAAATTAAATTTGTTTATAAAAGAACATTTCTAATCAATGGTATAAAAATGGTTAAACAAAATACTTACATGCTTTGTCTCCTTGATAATACAGAGGGGCTCTGTTCCATGGAATATACCTACTCTTACATAGATCATGTCCACATCCTAGATACATAGATATATATACTCTTATATAGATCATATCCACATCCTAGATAGATAGATATACATACTCTTACATAGATCATATCCACATCCTAGATACATAGATATATATACTCTTACATAGATCATATCCACATCCTAGATACATAGATATATATACTCTTACATAGATCATATCCACATCCTAGATACATAGATATATATACTCTTACATAGATCATTTCCACATCCTAGATACATAGATATATATACTCTTACATAGATCATATCCACATCCTAGAAACATAGATATATATACTCTTAAATAGATCAAATCCACATCCTAGATACATAGTTAAATATATTCTTACAAAGATCATATCCACATCATAGATACATAAATATATATACTCTTCCATAGATCATATCCACATCCTAGATACATAGATATATATACTCTTCCATAGATCCTATCCACATCCTAGATAGATATATATACTCTTCCATAGATCATATCCACATCCTAGATACATAGATATATATACTCCTCCATAGATCATATCCACATCCTAGATACATAGATATATATACTTGTCCATAGATCATATCCACATCCTAGATACATAGATATATATACTCTTACATAGATCATATCCACATCCTAGATACATGTATAGCTGAAAGGTAAATCTCAATTTTAGCTTCCATTTGTTTGTGTGGCGATATGTAAGAAATATGAATTGATAAAAAGATCTGAGAGGGAACCCCCAAACCGTCATCGTAAGGGTGCAGCACATCACCTTGGAATATTTATCTTCCTCTATTTATTTATGTATTTAAATTGCAAATATCTATATATATACAGGGTGAGTAAAAAAAAGTGTGATTTGCGGCGCCTGGTGCAAAAGTGTAACTTTTTTGTGCAATTCTTCTGTATGGTGTTTTTAAAAATATTTTTTGAAAATTTGTATTTTTTTGGTACTTCAATGGTCCAAAAAAAACCGAACCTTTTTTTCTTTCAAAATCAAAAGTTCAGAAACACAAAAATGTGTGAATAAATTGGTTCTATCGAAATCTTAAATTTTAAAAAGATTGTATCACAGAATCTCA
The DNA here is from genome assembly GCF_000591075.1 of Eurytemora carolleeae. Classification (NCBI taxonomy): domain Eukaryota; kingdom Metazoa; phylum Arthropoda; class Copepoda; order Calanoida; family Temoridae; genus Eurytemora; species Eurytemora carolleeae. Next base: position 164,273 of record NW_019396295.1, on the reverse strand, counting down.
GAAAATTTGCAAAATTGTAATTAGAATATTCGCAATTTTCAGTTCTGGTATAATTTTTACGGAAAAATTGTTTTTCAATGATTCTTAAGGTTTCAACTAAACAGCGTATATTTAATACTTTAGAGTATACTAAGAAGAAAGGAACTAGAGAATTAAAATAACTTTTCCTTAAAAATTAGCCCAGAACTAAAAATTGCGAATTTTCTTATTACAATTATGCCAATTTTCTGTGATTTTGTAATTCAATTTTAATAAATTTTAGATTTAGAGCGAAATAATATGAATGCACATTTTTGCTTTTCTAAACTTTTGATTTTGAGAGAAAAAAAAGATTCGCGGATTTTCTTTTGGCTCATGGGAGTACCAAAAAATTACAAAATTGAAAAAACACCATACAGGAGAGTTGCACAAAAAAAGGTACAATTTTGCAACGGGCGCCGCAAATCACACTTTTTCGACTCACCCTGTATATATATATATACATACACAAAGTTACCCGCAAAGAATGATACTTCAGAGACGACTGTAAGGACCTTAGTATAAGTATTTTTCCTTATATTCATGATTCCGTGAAACCATAAACTTGTATTTATCTTTGCAAAATCATTTAATAAAACATTAAAAGACTAAGTTGAAAAAAAAACATGATTTAACCGTCCGTTTGTCATAATTTTAGAGTGCTAGGTCGTTTTTTCAGTCTCATTTTTTGTGAGTACCCCTGTATATGAGTGAATCGACTAAAGGTAATTAGTTCCATACCTTGACATTGACGTAGTTTGCACTGATTATATGAACCCTGAAACATTCATAGATTTAGGTGGGTAAATAGATTGATGGATAGATAGATAGATAGATATGCAATGCAGGTAGATAAATAGGATAGATAAGTAAGTAAATAGATAGATAAATAAATAGATAGACAGATATTTCGGTAGATAGAAAGATAGATAGATAAATGAAAACAGACACATTGAGTTAGATAATGACTCGTCCAAACATACAATCAAATGTACTCATTTTCACGCAATAATCAATACTCAAAATACACTCCCTTATGTACTCCCTGATTTATTCCCTGATTTACTCCTTGATGTACTCCTTGATGTACTCCTTGATGTACTCCTTGATGTACTCCTTGATGTACTCCTTGATGTACTCCTTGATGTACTCCCTGATGTACTCCCTGATGTACTCTCTAATGTACTCCCAAATTTACTCCCCAATGTACTCCCTTGTGTACTCCCTACCTGAAAGTATGATTAACCCTCCAGAGTGAGTCCGTCTGTCCCTGGCTCTGGCTGATGTTCTTCCTCGAATATCCTAGAGAAATGCAAACTCAAGATTGTATTTCTCATTAAGGAAGTGCCAAAAATTTAAGGATTTGCTTAATTGATGGGAAACAGAGAATACTGATCAAAAATGTCAAACACGTGTTCAATTTTGTTAACTTTGCCATTTTATTTATTTTATTTCAACGATCGATTTTGCGCGATTACTTAGCATTAATACACCGTAAAAAATTGATATAAGCATGAAATAATCAATAAAATTGTCTCTATTATATTGCACTCTCAGCTCCCAATAACTCACTTTGGTCAGAAAACCTGACTAAAACTATTTGTATCTGATAGGAACTCTGTAAAGTATAATTTACCTGGGTTAAGAGCATTAGTAGAATCAAATTTAGTAATATTATTGTAAATAGTGTCTCGGGACATTATCATCAAATGCGGGGTCTCACGCTTCGTTATACATTGCCTAAATATACAAATATCTATAACATATTTAATGATCATTAACTTTGTAGGTGGAAAAGAAACCACAATTATATTACGAGTTATTAACTTAACCTTCCCCCCCCCCCTCTTAATGCTTCTTACCGCCTTTTGACCAACATTACAGACCTATGATTCCCCCAACAGAGGGAAATTATGTTACTCATCGTCCCTTTGGACAGTTATGTAAAATAACCACCCGTTCTGCAAAGTCTTTAGGAAAAAAATCTCGCATTTTCATTTCATAAGACGATAAAATTGTGTACAACTACTTTTTCGGGAGATTAAAAATTTGACTAACCACGGGTTCCCTCGACCAACCCTTAGTAAAGTAAAATTCCCTTAACTTCCCTGTAAGTAGTTGCAAATAATTATTAACTTCTTAAAACTTTATTCTTACCATTGCGTTCTCTAAGTGGTTCAACGCCAAAAATTAAGTTTTAAGGGAAAAAGTAATTTTCCTTTAAAGTGAATATTGACGTAATTGCAGAAATCCGCGAGTCACTTTTATAGAAAACCACAATTAAAATGTTCAAATAAAAAACAATTATATTTTATTATTTTTGTTATTCATTTTTGCCCCATCCTGAACTAAAAATAAAAACGAACGGACCTGATATATCGATACTGAGATATGGGACAAGATTTTAAGAAATATTGATCACTACCAGCCACCTTAAAATAAAATCAATTGATCAATCGAATCCTTCATTCACTTTAAATCAAAATCAGCAATATCAACAAAATAATTGTAAAAATCCATTACATAATTACATCATAAATACAATTTAAATTAGATAAAAAATTAATTGTACCTTAAGTAAATAATGATCATGAAACTGTTCCACTACCCTCCTCTTATCCTCAAGCTTGGGGTACTCCTTAGAGTTCTTGATAGACTTGAAGATTGCCTAATTTATCAAAGATTTATAATTTGCAAAGTGACAACTTTCCGAATCAATCAATCAATCAATCAATCGTATGAGACCTTGAACCTGACCTGTTTAATGATATTTAACGGATAATAGTTAAACCGCTGACCTTTTGACTGACATCTATTGACTAAAAAATAAAACTCTGACCTTTTCTGATTGATGACATCTAGTAGTGTAAAATTAACCATGGCATTTTTAATGCCATTCAGCAGTCAAAAGTTAAAGGGACCGTTCACTAATTTGGGTAATTTCAAGGTAAACTAATTAGCCTATTAGCTAATCATTGGTATTAGACTTAATTCTCAAAGATATCTATGACCGGAGAAAAGCCGATTTATTTAGAATTTCAGCGGAAAGGAATGATACCTTTGCATTGACACTATTTAAACGTTTTTTCAGTAACAACAGTCCAATAAAATCTAAAATTATCATATTTCAATGACATCATGTGTCAGCCATTTTATAACAAAAAATGAAATCTTTCGATTTTATAATTAGCAAGAAAATAAGAGTTTTCGTGCTCAATCATGATTTAACAAATTGAAACGTTTATACAAAGACGACTTTCTCTCTCAGACAAACCGGTTCCTAGATTCCAACTCTTCAAATCAAGGGGATTCCTGAGGAAGTAGGAAAAACGTATAAAACCGTCAAATGTTTAAAAAAAAGTAATATTTTTAAAATTAGAAATTTAAAATGATTTTTAAAAAAATTTGCAGATTTAAGATATCTACAATTAGATAAAACAATTTAATTTAACATTTGAAATTTTTTTATTACATAATTAAGACAAAGAGTATCAAATAGTGTAAATGCAAAGGTATCATGACATCTATTGACTAACAACTCTGACCTACTTAATGAATAATGATATCTAGCGCTGAATTGATAAAACTCAGAACTCTGACCACTTTTATGACATCTATTGCCTAAAAGTTTAAACTTTGACCTCTTTAAAGATATATAACGCTGAATTGTTAAAACTTAGAACTCTGACCTCTTTTATAACATCTATTGACTAAAAGTTTAAACTTTGACCTCCTTAAAGATATCTAGCGGTGTATAATTAAAACTCTAACCTCTTATATGACATCTATTGACTAAAAGTTAAAAGTCTGACCTTCTTAATGATATCTAACGGTGTATATTAAAAACTCTAACCTCGTATTTGACATCTATTGACTAAAAATTAAAACTCTGACCTCTTTAATGACGTCTAGTGGTGTTGATGTTGGCAGAACAGCAACTGTGTATTTCTGCTTCTGGCACTGAGCGGTCAGCTGCCAGATTGCAATTAGGATAGAACCTAACACAAGATTAGACTATAAAATTTACTTATTTCAATGACTAATCTAATTTACAATAGTAAACAATTAGGAACTTTTGAGAGCAAAAAAAAACTAGATATATATTTGGATCTAATGATTCCAAGGGAAATAATAACAAAGTATTTACATTTGACAACCAAAAATGTATTGGACTGTATAAATATGTAAATATAAATGTATGGGAATGCAAATATAAATGTATCGGACTATACAAATATGTAAATATAAATGTATCGGACTGTATAAATATGTAAATATGAATGTATCGGACTGTACAAATATGTAAATATAAATGTATCGGACTGTATAAATATGTAAATATAAATGTATCGGACTGTATACAAATATGTAAATATAAATGTATCGGACTATACAAATATGTAAATATAAATGTATCGGACTGTACAAATATGTAAATATAAATGTATCGGACTGTATAAATATGTAAATATAAATGTATCGGACTATACAAATATGTATATATAAATGTATCGGATTGTACAAATATGTAAATATAAATGTATCGGACTGTACAAATATGTAAATATAAATGTATCGCACTATACAAATATGTATATATAAATGTATCGGACTATACAAATATGTAAATATAAATGTATCGGACTGTACAAATATGTAAATATAAATGTATCAGACTATACAAATATGTAAATATAAATGTATCGGAATGTACAAATATGTAAATATAAATGTATCGGACTATACAAATATGTAAATATAAATGTATCGGACTGTATAAATATGTAAATATAAATGTATCGGACTGTATAAATATGTGAATATAAATGTATCGGACTGTATAAATATGTAAATATAAATGTATCGGACTGTATAAATATGTAAATAATAATGTATCGGACTGTTCAAATATATATATATAAATGTATCGGACTATACAAATATGTAAATATAAATGTATCGGACTGTATAAATATGTATATATAAATGTATTACAAATATGTAAATATAAATGTATCGGACTGTACAAATATGTAAATATAAATGGAGAAAAAGACCTTTTTCTAGCTTATCAGCTAGACTTTTAGGAAGATCTGGATACTGCTCAATTTCAGGGGGATGCTCGTACAAAACCTGATGGGAATAATATCAATCAATCAACCAATCAATCAATTAATCAATCAATCAATTAATCAATCAGAAGTCATTCGATCTATCAATCAAACAACAACCAACCAACCAAAAGTTATCTAACAAACAAGCAAACTAATTAGGAATAAACTTTCATAAAATGCTGATTACTTCAAGCCCACTGTGATGAATTCCGCTCACTACAAAACCCACTGTGTATTATAATACCTGTGATTCATCCCCATTCCTTTGTCTTTCTTCAATAGCAGACTTACATACGCTCAGAATATTTTTTCTAGATTACAATTATTGCTATATTTTTTATTTAGAGACATTTAGAGACATTTATAGACATGTATAGCCATTTATAGACATTTATAAACATTTTTAGACATTTATAGACAGTTGGAGACATTTGGAGACATTTAAAAACATTAAAAGACATTTAGAGACATTTGGCGACATTTGGCAACAGTTAAAGACGTTCTGAGAAGTTTACAGACTTTAAGAGAGAGATATAGACACATCAGAGAAATTCATTGACAATTTCAAACATTTATGGACATTTTGAAACAGTTAAAGATGTAATTAGGGATTTCATTCCATTAAATTAATTTCAAACCTGAATTCCATAACCTCCGAGTTCTTGTTCATTTCATCGTCCAGCTCGTGAATAGGGATTCCTGTACAATCAAAAATTAAAGAATGTTTTCCAGGCCTTTATCCATAGTTATTCACGAAGTGAATCTTGATCATCTTATTTTTGCCCCGTGTAATCACTGAAGTTTCATAACATTTTCTCAATTTCTCTCTACTTTTTGCCCATTTTTCTACATTTCACAACGGTGTTTCAACAATTTTCCTGTTTTAGAAACTATTTTCATTTTCAGAATGTTTCATTACGTTTCCTGCTTTGGTTTGCAAATGTTCCCAAGACTTTAAGTTTATAACGCTTACGTACCTAGAGCGACCCCAATATCATATTTAAGCATTTTTTCCTCCTTGTTTCCTGCCGGCTCAACAATCTAAAATAAAACAATTCCTATAACAAAATCAGGTGTCATGTGTAGAGTTAACAGAGACGGAGAAACAAGAATGTAACATTATTAAAAGAAGAATGAAAATTCAAGTTTTACAAAATCGTCTGCGCACCTTGTCCAAATCTACCTCAAACCCATACATATTAACACTTGAAAAGTGACTATAAGATGTGGAACAACTAGACTCTTTTCCACATAAAATATGAGGGATTTACACCATGAAGTAAAACAAAGGTTGGTCGCCATTGGGACGGTTGAAAAAAAAATATTACATGAATGTCACCTTAAGAACGGACTGAAATTATAGGGATTTATACCATGACATTTTTAAGCAAAGTCACCTTTCACCTTAAGAACGGGCTGGAACAGACGAAGATCACAAAGACGTCTTGTCTCGTCATAATACTCCTCTCTTTCAGCATCCTAGGATAGATATAATGGATTACAAAATCCAGAACACCCAAACCAGGCAATATAACTATGGCCTCGTAGTTTACATAAATTGTATTGTGAGTTCTCACTCAGTGCAACAAATAGTTTTATTTTATCTGACAAGTTTTGATTTAGATTGAAACAAAATTTATTTTAAAGGAATTAAATGGGAACAAGAATTTTGCTCGAAGGTGAATAAATTAAAATTTTTGTTCTCTGATTATGATAATTGATATGGACGGAAAAGTAAAAGTAAATAATTATCCCCCCCCCCCAAACGTAACGGGAAGGGAATGATTTTTAAAGATCTGGAGGAAAATATACAACCTGAAATAAATACAAAGATAAACGTTCAAATGAATACCTGAGTAATTGAAACAAAAATATAAGCTGAAGGTTCTTGAAGTTTATGATACAATGGATACTGTTCCGCTACACCCCATAGTTCCTTCTTTATATTCTCCAGGGATGTATCCCGCAAACATCTGCAAACAAAATCAAATTATAATACAAGCTGAAGAGCCAGGCGTTTTTTAGGCTATGTTACTTCCACCCATTGGTTCTCTTAAAAAAGTTAGCCAATATTTACAAACAAGCCAAATTTATATATAGATATATATAAGCGAAGAGTTTTATTGTATAGAATTATCGGCCAGATTTACGTTTCCAAATTGAATTTCACTGAGGAACTTTGAATTTATTAATTTTTGGATAAAAAAGTTTAAATATTTCGGACTAAAATTCAGACCAGAAAAAATATTTAAGAATCATATGACGCAACCTACTCTTACATTAATGAAACAGTTAATGTTAATTCCCTTATTTTCCATTTGTATATGAAGTGACATGTCCGATTCACATCGGTGCGATTTAAACCTTTGGCGGGTCAAGTGTTACGTGTATTTTCTTATTTTCGTGACTGAAAATTTATTGCCTGGAAACCGCGAGTGTACACTTACAAATAGTATTCCGGAACTTTTCTTTGATAATTATAATATCTACTATCTACGTCACGGAAAGGAAAACGTTGTACGTCACGGGTTGTTTAAAATTACGTTTACAGTCCCTTTGTGTAGAAGGGTTGCATAAATTTTATAAACACGTTCATCAAAATCTTGTAAAAAAAGGTTTCTATTACCTGAGTGGAACAATAACCCCGTTAGGAAGAAGACAGTCAACATAAACACTCTCCGGCATAAGATGGTGCCCCCATAGTTCCCCAGACGACGGAGCCATTCTACAACAAATATTAAAATAAAAAATATAAAATAATATTAAAAAAAATAACAAATAAAAAATCCCTCCAAAGATGAGAGAACAGAGAGGAAGAAGAAGACGACATTGTGGGTGTGTAAAAAACAAAAAGTATTTATCAGTGAAGCGATCTGAAAGTCAACCCCCCCCCCTTTCTTTATTCCAAAAACCAAACAGAAGTAAAATACGAGAAATTACTAGGTCTCATAAGTTTCATGTACAACAATATTTCAAATTGCATTTGTATATTTTTGCGAATTATTTTTCTCGTTTTTATATGCTACAATTAGTACAAATATTCAGTCAAATAAGATCTGTATTATAGCTGTAATGTACAAATAAAGTTTACATTGTATACAAAACTACAAGGATCATACACTGCAGGTAAGGTTAGTGAATGGTCAAATTGATAAATTTTAACAAAAAATGTCGACATTCTTTGTTTTCAAAAATACACCAAATAAAAAAGAAGAATCTGGGAAAGATATTATTTCTTGGATAACAATGAAAGAATCATCAGTGCCCTGAAATTGTTACTAGAAAGAGCACCATGGATGCCAAGTAAATTGAAAAATGAAGAAGGTTTTCTAGACAACTAACAAGGAAGATGTTTCCTATAAAACTAGATCAACGAAACAAGATAATTTAAACTGTATTTATTATTAAATACAGCTACTCAGCACATTCCTTTACATTTCTTGTTAATCAATCGGAATTCAGTCTATGTCATTTTTACACACATTGCAGTACAATAAAAAAATATATTTTCAATAACACTTTTGTGGCATTTCAACTATCATCGTCTATGCCATTTTTACACACATTGCAGTACAATAAAAAAAATCTTTAATAACACTATTATGGCACTTCAACTATCATCAGTCTATGTCATTTTTACACACATTGCAGTACGATAAAAAAGTATATTTTTAATAACACTATTGTGGCACTTCAACTATCATCAGTCTATGTCATTTTTACACAGATTGCAGTACGATAAAAAGATATTTTCAATAACACTTTTGTGGCACTTTAACTATCATCAGTCTATGTCATTTTTACACATATTGCAGTACGATAAAAAAGATATTTTCAACAACACTTTTGTGGCACTTCACTTTACAAGTTTCATTATCGATTCACAATCAATCTGAGATAATAATAAGAGAATACTGAGTCACATGAATTAACATGCTGACATAGTTACGATTCATTTAAAGGGACTGTACGCGTAATATCAAGTGAACCTCTATGCACATATGGCAATGACCGTTTCACAAAAGTACCCCTAACAGCTTTGTCTGATCAAGTATGAATTAGATTTCAATGTTTAGAATTTTAAAAACTATTTTTTTTAATTGAGGTTCCTCTTCAAAGAGACATGCGCATTTCTACAGCGGGAAAGCATATATTTAGAAATTATCAGAATTTAACCATTTAAAACCTAAACAAACGTCAAAATCTTCCAAATTAATGTTCAGATAAAGCTTAAGGGTTCAAAAGTACCGTTGTGAATCGAACATTTCAATCTTTGGGGGTCAATTAAAATTACGTGAACAATACCTTTAATATCAACACAGATTTAAGTAAACACAAGTACCTGCACACTTCACTAACAGTAGAAATACTTACTTTTTGAAAGGTATAAGGTAACCTTCTCTTAATAAAGTTAAAACCACATTTTACTTAACTTCAACTTCTGAAAAATTATCAGTATACAAAAAAATCAGCATTTATCAGCGGCCATCACAAAGTTTAAATCAACGTTCAACACGTTGTATTGAGCCAAAAAATTAAACAATTAATGGAAAAATTTAAATAAGTATTATAAATTCTACAGTGATAACCAGAATGCAAATTTTTAGCTTTTTTAACTTTAGCCCAATGAGCATGAGACACAGAAATTGTGCAGTATAAACAGACGCATTTAACTAAATTACTGATTAATTAAGTGTCTAATAAAACTATTTGCAGTATTGCTATAATGTTTTATTCCTAATCCATTGTTTTCTGGTTATCACTTTAATGTGAAAAACATGCAATTATAATAAATAATTATTTCTACAATATGTAATTAATATTAATTTAATAATTGTGATTAATTGCTACTAGCTGCTACTAGTTTCAAGTGTAGTAATAATTCCAGCTTGTTCCTCAGTAAATGTCGCTCCAACCACTTTTGTCATCTGCAAAAGGTTTTATTAAGTTAAAGTAAACAACCTTTGTAAAAACAGAAATACACTTTCTTCAAAATTGTAAACGTAACTTTAGACAGCACATTAATAAAAGTATTATAATCGTTATGATTAATAATCTCACACAATTTTTTGCAGAAATTCCCGAAATTTTGATTTTAGTTAGCAAACCTCAAACAGAATCACTTAGAATTTGGATGCGGATCCAGATCCTGAATCCGTCCTGAAAAATGAATCCTGGTTTAGATTCTGATCCTTCATGTAAAAAAAATACTGATTTATTTTAATGAGACACAAAATTCTGAACCCATATATTTTTTTCATTTCCTTTCTTAGCTGAAACTTAACTGACCATTCAGATATCAACTGGGGTTATCTTTTCTCTTTTTAGTTTTTTTGTAAATTAATTGTTGCTGATCCAGCAGATATGGATCATAAGGAATCATAAGGAAATGAAATCTGAAAAAGAAGCCCCGCTATGGACCCCCCAGACCGCCTCCAGGCGCATGCAGCACTGTCCCGCCTCTGCTCTAACTGGACCTTTACACCCAAAACAGTTACTCCATAAGCGCTCAGGAATATTAATTTGAAAAATTATTTTCCCTTGGCAAGGGGGGGAGGGGCTGAAAGATTCCGAAGATTTGAGGAGGTGGAAAAGAAAAATTGTTTACCGGCTGGTAAGCCCCCCCCCCCCTGGATACTTCTTAATTTTAAGCATTCATTTTTTATAATTCCTAAATCCCTAAATCCCTAGTTATCCTAGATTCAGGAAACATTTATTGCATATTGGACAAAAATATCATTTTAATGATATTTTTCAAGAAAATATATACCCTGCAATCACTGCCTAAAGTTACACTATGTTAATTAATATTTAAACCTCTAAATAGTTCTGAGCACATCTCATTATACATCTATCCTCTCGTCCTAAAACCTGAAATAAATGTTTATGTTATTTTTACTGTAAAAGTATTTTAAGCAGTGCTTAGAATCCGGATCCATTGAATCCGCTACATTTTGGATCCACGGATCCAGTTCGGGGGCAAAATATCGACGAAAAACACTGGAGGAAAAAAAACTTTACACTCTCAAATCCCAAATCTGAACTGATGAAAATAGAGCGATTATTACAATTTTTTACCTTTATATGGTTCATAGTCTAAGCATAAAAATAAGCGAAAAAAAAAGAAAATAATTTGAAACTTCTTATTTTGTAAAAGAAATCTCCAGTATCCGGATCCGCTTCAAAATTAAACAGATCCGAAGCATTGATTTAAGGAATGTGAATTCAGTGAACCTTGGAATTGACAGAGACCGGCAGGCAACGGCTTAAAGGGACTGTTTTTGCAATTATCAGTGAATTTCTGAAATAACTTCTATGGAGAAACCACAATGAAAATTATCAGCGTTCAAAAATACAAAAATGGATATCTAATTCATGCTTTTAAGCTTTTACGGTTACCGCCGTGGATCACACATTCCACTTTACAAATAGAAACTCACATGAAACTACTCTTACAGTCCTTTTATGAGACTGATTATCAATTAATCAATCAATCAGAGGTTTAGGTATGTCCTACTTTTCACAAATTATTTTATATTTCAATTATTACGTAGAATAGGTGTGAAGGGATCATTTCTTACTTAGGGATGCATAGTTAAGAAACAAAAACAAAAGATTGGATTCCAATTTCTTGGTATGTATTCATGTACAATGTTCGACTGAATAAAAGAAAAAATGATGAGTTTAAGTTCAAGGATTACCTGATCTGAACCAAAATCCCAAACACATCTTCATGAGAAATATTTTATTAAAACAAACAAAAATTAATTTTAATTATCATTTGTTCAGACTGCTCAATTCTCATTCTTCAATTCAATATTTAAAAATCATTTGGATATTATTTAATTTATGGTGATTACCCAGATTTTTGCCCCCCTCCCCCCTGCACAGTGCAGCGTCCGGCTCCCTAGCATATCTTAGCCGCAACGGTCGACCCCTTCCCCCTTGCCAGTCCTAGTGGCAGCGCTCGGCTCCCTTAGCCTATCCTAGCCGCAGCGCTAGGCCCCAAAAACTGGCTGAACTTAACCTAACCAATAATTGATAAAAAATACATAATAAACGCGTTAAAAATAGGATCAAGTATAGTTCTACTTGGAGTTGGCTGTGAAGGTCCAAAAATCGGTATACCCTAAGTTTTTGTTAACTTAAGAATTTGAATAAAACTAAGCAGTGTAAAATGTCTACACTTTGCTGAGAAGAAAAATATTATCATTGAAGAAGAAAAAACTTAAGAGGAAAAGATGTTTTAATGTTGTTGAATATTCTCCCTGTCGAAGCAGATCTCTGACATTGTATTGTAGATTTTAGAAAACTCTTTAAATGTGTCGTAATCACTCTCAGACGTCTTGTTCACTTTCTAAATATAAATAGGTTAAAATCAAAAATTTTAGATCTGAGCATTTGATGTCTATATGTCTATATGTTTTTATGTCTATATGTTTATGTTTAGATTATTTTCATGAAGAAAATTTCAGACGGTTTTCTTTTGAAATTCATAAGGGTGCAAATACCACATTAATATGCAGAAAATATTATTATCTATATAATAAAACAAGGCATTCATATATATGTTGCCTATAGCCGGCAAAACAACTGGAACGATTTGGCTGAAATTTTTTTTTTTTTTTTTCCACGGGCAGATTCAGGCCCTTCAGCTAGTATTCGATATTTACGAATTTCGATGCATTTTGGTCGAGTATATTGTTTTCTTTCAGTATATTTTCTTTGCTTTTTATTTTTCGACATATTCTTTTTTGTTTAATTTGGCCTATCTGTTTACTTTTTATGCAATCTTTTTTTGGCTCTTTTTGTCCCAACAATAGAAACTAGAACATTTTTTAGAATTTTTTTACATACTTCTCATATCTAGATATTATAAATGATAATTTCCCTGAGAGCGGTTTTAGCATTCCCCTCCTATCAATTTTGTACATAACTTTTTATCGATTTTAAGTAGTTTTAAGGCACACATGGATAAAGCTTGACATGTGGCCGCAGCGCTCGACCCCCTAGCCTATCCTAGCCGCAGCGCTAGGCCCAGAAACTGTCCTAACCTAACACTGAAATAATGCAAAATATATATTTTTGTTGAAAATAGTTGAAATCAAGGTCATGTAAAAAATTGACAGGAGGGGGAAATGGGGCCGAGGTTCAAAAAATGTTCTCTAGGACAGAACCCGGGTCCATCCTAGTGAACGACTTTTGGACCCCCCCCCCCCCCCCCCCCCCCCCCCCCCCCCCCCCCCCCCTACTTTTTAAAAAAAATT
>NW_019396295.1:43106-150127 GCF_000591075.1 Eurytemora carolleeae | reverse complement strand
TTTTTTTGTTCATTTGAACTATTTTTTTGCCCATTTAAACTATTTTTTTGTTCATTTGAACTATTTTTTTGCTCATTTGAACTATTTTTTTGTCCATTTGAACTATTCTTTTTTTCATTTGAACTATTTTTATGTTCATTTGAACTATTTTTGGTTTATTTCATTAATAATATTTTAATAGTTCAAATGAAAATAGTTCTAATGAACTAAAAAATAGTTTAAATGAGTAATATATTTATTCGTTTGAACTATTGTTCATTTCAACTACTCACGTGGTCCCACGTGCAGTATATAGTTGAAATGAACAATAGTTCAAATGAGCCATAGTTCAAACGGCAGTAGTTCAAATGAAATAGCACCCTCGTCCCATATCATATTAGATTATCTCCAATCTTTAACACCAAAATACGCACATAATACTCGAAAAATCTAGCATTTTCTGCCAAAATAAATTTCTGTTAACCTTATTAATTTTCAAAATGATTCATTCTTCTTAAATTTAACTATTGTTCGTTTAAACTATTGTTCGTTTGAACTATTGTTCATTTGAACTACTGACATGACGTCATATCCTGTGTTCAAATCAACACATTTCTTGCTCATTTGAGCTACTTTTCACCGCAATTCAGTTTTAAATTTTTTTTTAATTCATCATATAAAGTTAGTTCGAGACAAATATAATTAGATCAACAATTTATACACAGAAATGTTTCAAATAAACATAAAAATAGTTTAAATTAACATAAAATAGTTCAAATGAACATAAAAATAGTTCAAATGAACAAAAAAATAGTTCAAATGAACATAAAAATATATAGTTCAAATGAACAAAAAAATATAGTTCGAGAAAAAAAGTTGAAATGAACTTAAAATATAGTTTAAATAAAAAATAGTACAAATGAAATAGTTCAAATTTGAAATAGTTCAAATGAATTATAGTTCAAATGAGAAAAAAATAGTTCAAATGAAAAAAAATAGTACAATGAAAAATAAACAAACAAAGGACAGGCTAAGGGGGCCGAGCGCTGCGGCCACGGGTTAGGTTAAGTTATGACACTTCCTTTTATTATTATAGGGTTATGGTTAGGTTAAGACACTTTCTGGGCCAAACGCTGGGGCTAGGACAGGCTAGGGGGCCGAGCTCGCTGCAGCCACGGGTTAGGTTAATTGTTATGACACTTTCTGGGCCGAGCGCTGTGGCTAGGATTCAAATTTTATTTTTTTTCTCATTTGAACTATTTTTTGTTGATTTGAACTATTCATTTGAACTATTTCATTTGAACTATTTTTTTTGTCATTTGAATTTTTTCATTTGAACTATTTTTTTTCATTTGAACTATTTCATTTGAACTATTTTTATGGATCCATTTGAATTATTTTTTTGTTCATTTGAACTAATTTTATGTCCATTTGAACTATTTTAATGAATTTATTTGAACTATTTTTTTGTTTATTTCGTTTATATTAATAGTTCAAATGAAAATAGTTCAAATGAACTAAAAAATAGTTCAAATGAGCAATATATTTACTCATTTGAACTATTGTTCATTTCAACTACTATATGCATGTGGTACCATACGTGCAATAGTTCAAACGGGAGCTTATAGTTCAAATGAGATATAGCATCTCAAAATTATCAACATTTTCTGTCTTTCCAATTTGCAAAATTTGAACTATAAAAACCAAATTATGAACATTTTCCTTGTACCGTCCAATACAATTGCCCAGTTTCAATATTTTGTCCAGACAATTCAAAATCAATGAACGTGAGAAGTATAATATCAAATTATCAACATTTTAAGTCTTTCCAATTTGCGAAATTTGAACTATAAAAACCAAATTATGAAAATTTTCTTTGTACCATACAAAACATCAAATTCAGGGAAAACGAATTTTCACGTACTGTAACATTAAGTTCAAGCTTGAATTACTAATTTGTTGTTGAAAATTCAAACTAAAATTACTCGTTTTATACCAAATTTTAGAAACATTTTCTATGTAGGGGCTCATGTCTCCCTGCACCCGGGGGCCCCCCGTACCGCGATCGTAGTACGTGTTTATAGGTGATCCTGGGGATGTCCATTTACAACCCATCTTGGCTTGGCACCCCCCCTTGGGAAATTCCCATGGTTATACGGGCTTTCATACAGTGAAACCCTTAAAATAACGAATACATCGGAAGAATCGGAAGTTAATTTAGGAAATGTCGTCTAAACAATTTTTCAATATGAGTTTTATACTATATTACGTAAATTTCAGTATTTGCGAAAATAAATAAATAGCCATGAATATGCGGGAACAGTTTTAAAGAGAATTCCATATAATCATTATAATTAAAAACTATAATCTGCAACCCATTAAAAGAAAGTGAAGAATACGACATTTCATGAATTCTTTCGATGTACATTCTTTATTTAGGATTTCACTGTATATAACTAAATTATAATCAATTAATAATAATATAATAAATTGGCTGGTGTAATTCTTTTATCTTGAAATTTGGCGCCAAACATCTCCCGCCAAAACAATGAACCCTGAGATTTTCAGGACGAGAGAGAGGAGCGGGCCGAGACTCCAACTATCGAGATTCCATCATCCGCTTCTACAGCTCCGCTTCACATTTTCTCTCTTTATATACATACTAAACTTCCTATACAGTGAGACAGCCGGGAGGAAGGGGGGGGGGGGGGGCTGAGAATGCCTAGATAGCAATACTGAGAGAGAGACAGGTAGAGGGGCCACACTTATTTAAGAAGGCCACAGGGGTAAATGCTCCTCACTTTTATAGATTTTAAACTATAAAATAAAAAGCTATGCTTGATTTTAAATTTAGTTTAATACTACTTAAAGTAAGAGTTTTATATTGCATTACACGAACGGATGCACACAAACGGCTTGAGAGGTATGGATCCGGAAAAGGGAGGGATTGAGCATTATCATTGTACAGGTTCGGTCGCACTCGCAAACCATGAAAGAGATCATTTAAATTTAACATTCACGGTTAAAACTTAAAATTTGCCTATCCGCCCGGTGTTCATTGACTGTAAATAATTCTTTAACTTATCTTTAAAGGGGGGAAGGCGACCCGCACCCGTTTGACTTCAGACCCGCAGATGACGTCTCAAAACGGGTTTGCGGCATGCGCAATTACCCCAATGCTGCTGACCCTCACTCCCCTCACCCGTTGGCCTTCCGGCAAAATTTCTTAAATTTTATATTCTAATTATAGACGAATGAAGCATTAATTTAAATTTATAAAGACTGGTATCTATCATAGATAACTTATTCATGATATTTTTTGTTTGTAACAGTAGCACATCTACCCACTGAAATCATGGGGACAGTTTTAAATTCAGATCAAACAACATTTTAGTGTAGATAGCATATGCAGCATGTTTTGATTTACCTCACTTATCTTTCTACCTGCACATTTATTTGTATTCATAAGATTTTTAGATATTACTTAAGCTTTTAAATTTTTAAATTTTAAATAACCAGTTGTGCCCGACTGATGCGGTCCAAAAGAAAAAAACTATTTTCAGACTTAAAATAATTGCCTTTACAACTTAAGACATTTTGTGGAAGGCCACTGGTGAGGGTCGGACGTAGGGTTTCCACGAAATGGCTAAATCTTTTGCGCAAAATTTTCGCTATTTTCGCGCAAAATTTTTTTTGCGAACTTTTGCGCTATTTTTGGTTGCCTCCAGTTACAAAAAGTTTAAATTAGAGAGTGTGAAACTTGGCAATATTTTAATCCTATTAAATAATTTCAAGTGACCCTTAAAAGTTTTGCCTAATCAAGTATGAATTATATTCTAGAATTTTTTAAATCAAATTACTAAAATCTTTTTAATCTCATATAAAATAATGCAAGAAAGTAACCAATGCCTGAAGAATCCACTTTTAGGAAATATGCATGTCCAAATGCGAAAAAAATTGACATTTCTGGCATCCATTTACAATTATTTTGTTACTAGATGGGATTCCATTTCCGCAATACCGAACAGGAAGGACTTCATTTTTGGTATTAAAACAAAGAATATGTACTCACCTGAGAACCTTCTAATCCTTTATGTCAAATATTATATATGGGTTACAAGATGTAGAAAAGTGAATCTTGACATTAATGGTTTCTTAAACTGGTTTAAATTTGAACTAAAAATCAATCATATGTCCTACTTAAATGATCCTAGATTTACTTATCTTTACGATAATAATTACAGAATGGAACTATTATTAGATCTCTAGATTCGAAATGAAGAATTTTATTTATAGCATTTACTGAATATTCAACATTACTATTTCATTTTGTCATTAACTTTAACTTAATTCAATTGAATGAATGAATATATTATGTATGCTTACATAAATAAACTGTTCTCTAGTTACCAATATTCCAACTATTTAACATATCTAAAATTTGCCTTTAATCCAGGATGACGGACCAGAGAACGAGACCAATCTGGAGTCTACCAGATACCAGGAGACCTCCGCCACCCCTCCCCCCATCATATAGATCCATGCTTTACCCTGCTTATGCTGATAAACTGTCAAGAAATATCCCTGCTGATAGGGTTTCCATTCGCAAAACTTTTGCGCAATTTTTGCAGAACGAAACGCAAAATTTTTCTTTCTTTGCGCATCAGTTTTGCGCGAAAAAACAACAATTTGCGCAATCATTCGCAAAAGTCATTTCGCGCAAAATTGCCCTTTTCCGCTTTTGCGAAACTCAAGTTTTGCGCAATTTCGCAACTAGAGTTTTGCGCAATTCCGCAATTTCGTAAAACTCAAACGGTTGGTGACGGGGTGTGTTTCTTAGAATTCAATTCTGGAAAAATCTTGTTTTGGACATGTCTTCCTATTGGTCACTTTTACATAATTGACCAATGACAGTTAAGAAGAGTTTAAAACTCACAATTTTCTCGACAATTTTAGTTTTGGACATGCATATTTCCTAAAAATGGATTCTTCAGGCATTGGTTACTTTCTTGCATTATTTTATATGAGATTAAAAAGATTTCAGAAATTTGATTAAAAAATTTAAGAATATAATTCATACTTGGTTAGGCAAAGCTTTTAAGGGTCAATTAAAATTATTTAATAGGATTAAAATATTGCCAAGTTTCACGCTCTCTAATTTCCATTTTATTAATTTTGGTCCCTTAATTTAAACTTTTTGTAACTGGAAGTAACCTGAGTGTAGTATAATCGTTATCATACTCGTATGTTAATATTTTTTTTATGTATGGAATAAATCTTCAGTTGTTTAATTCTAAGTTTAAAATATCAATTTTTACAATTTGCCTAAAAAGTTACATTTTGCGTAACACTTGCGGTTTTGCGCAAGTTGCGCAAAACTAAAATTTCGTTTCATGCGAAACATTTCGCAAAAAATATTTCCGGTTTTGCGCAAATTGCGCAAAAAAAATAGCGCACAACCGCGCAAAACTCATTGCGTTTCATGCGCAAAAATAGCGCAAAAGTTCGCAAAAAAAAAATTTGCGCGAAAATAGCGCAAATTTTGCGCAAAAGATTTAGCCATTTCGTGGAAACCCTACCTGCTGAAGACCAGATGAAGGATATTTCTCTGAGTAGAAAATCAGGAGAACATGCTATGTACTTAAATGCAAAGAGGATATACTATGAATCCATTCGTGCGGCGAATTCATACCTGGAGAAATATTGTGCGATATGCTCTGAATATATCATGCCAGGTGACACTGCTAGCTCTACTGTTTGCCATACTCACAACAGTTCGAAAGATTATAGAATATCAGCACCAGCAGATATGTGGGGGAACTATCACTGTTTTACTTGCAAAAACACTCCACATTCGCACAAAATTGGCACAAGATATCCTGTTCTCGTCTCATCATCAATACTGAATAATTGACAAGGAATGCGATCAATGAATGGATATCAGGGAGATGATATTCATATAGACTACATTACAATCCCTGGTGCAACAGTAAGAGAACTAGAGCATGCTTTCATGTCTGAATATGGCAATGTACACAGACCTGTAGATGTGCTTCTGGTCGCTGGACTAAATGATATTCTGCGAGGAGCAACAGACATGGAAATCATGGAAGACATAGAGCATTTCCGAAGCTCAGTAAGATCGATCTCAGCTAGAACAGGAGATATTTATCAAGGTAGCTTTGCCGCTGCCACTCTCCATTTCCCTCCAAAGATTACTGTGATTAAGAGAGACCATAGAAAAATAGTCAACAATCGAAAAGAACTTATGATTTCTCTCACAACCAAGATTAGAGAATTCAACTGCTCTGATACTCATCCAATCATTCCGACACGTCTTGCACCTTGTTTTCATACATGGGGAATAAGAACGAAGAAATCTTCTCACTTTACAGGACCAAGGACACTAATGGAAGGATGGTTAACACACAGAAGGGGTCAATGGAGAGAGACCAAGCCGAGAGACATGTTGCACTTGGAAGATAATGCTAGGATCAGGATGGGAAAAACTTGCGTTGGATACTACAAGGCAATATACAGAATAACAGAATGTCGGGCCAGATCCAAAAATGAAGGTTTAAAGCTCAGTCGTGAGAAAAGAATCTAAGGATGTTAAGTAGTGATGTTCTCAGAGTGATTCAGGAAATTATGACCTGAGAGCTCTGATATCCTGAATATATAAACTTATAAACTTAAACACTATAAAATCATGTTATCCGAATAACCAAACAGTGAATTATAGCCAGCTGGATACTGTTGATTTATAAGCTTGAGACCAACAAGCATTTTTTGAAGTTTCGATATATTTTCTTCTTTTATCCTATTTTTCTATTTTTGATACTTTTGATCAGTTTTCTCTCACTCTATTCGATTCATGGATGAAAAGTCTATATCTGGGTGTCGTTTCTTTTTTTGTTTTTCTTTGGTTGGTTTTTAATTGTTTTTAATTTTTTCTAAAAAAAAAATAAGATGAAAAGTCATTTCCCATTTTTTCGGTTTTCCAGTACTCTAGATTTTTATTTTATGTCCTTTTTGTTGCTTTGTTTTTTTTTCCTCTTTTTTATTCATATAGATGTATAGATGAAAAGTCATTCAGTTGCAACTACGTTTGCAATATATAATATTAAATAATTTTTAAAATACATACTGCAGTTCTGTTCATGTTCACATTTCAATTTAAAGATGAAAAGTCTGCAACTACGCTTGCAAATTATTTTGATCAGATCTTAATTAATGGAGAGCTCTGCGAAAAGCAGCTCGGTACGGCAATAGGTAGAACGAGACGTTTTTCTCTATGATTCTATAAATGAAAAATACTATTGTCGAATTTTTTGTATTGAATAAAGTTGTTAAGAAGAAAAAAAAACTAAAATTGTCGAGACTTTTACTGGACAATCTGTTTCGGATTTTGGTACAAAACCTTCCAGCACTGGAAGAATTGAATTCTAGGAAACACACACCGTCACCAACCGTTTGATTTTTACAAAATTGCGGAATTGTGCAAAACTCTAGTTGCAAAATTGCGCAAAACTTGAGTTTTGCAAAAACGGAAAAGGGCAATCAAGCAAAACTAGCAGAAAAAAACAGCAAATTAATGTTTTTAATACTCTTCACTCTTTCAGATTTAAAATTGTGATAGCTCTAAGTTCTAGGGAGGGTGGGGGCTACGCCCCCCCTTTACAGGTCTAAGTAGGGGCACTCTGCCCCCTTGCCCCCCCTGTATACGCCCTTGATTACGAACATATTCTCTTTGTATACAGTGAACAAACAAACAAACAAAAAAGTTCGCGGATTTTATCCAAAAGTTTGTTGCCGATAAATCTTTTATGTTAAAAAGATGGATGAAAATCATGTTGTATGAGGCCCCCCCCCCCCCGCCTTTCTAGGGAACTTAGGGAACTTAAACTGTGCTTATAACTAACCTGTAGACATGCGCCGAGTAAAGGTGTGAGGTTAATGCAAATGTTCTTAGAGCCGGCTGGTTCGATTCTGTATTGGATTTTACGTTTTTTTCCCAATTCTCTGAAAAATCTCGCCAGGAATTAGAGAAGCAGAAGCCATTAGTAGCTCCATGGTATTCTCTGGATGGAATATTTTTGGCACGCAGTTTTAAGTGTATCCCGAAGATCTTCCACAGTTTTTTCAAGTTTTTTTACGTTTTTGAAGGATGTAACATTTCTCTCTGTATTTCATTCCCATTTCCGCACTATCTTGGAGAAGTTGGATAGTTTCTTGAAAAGAAAGCAGGGAATAATTATGGTCTTTCTTTATCACTTGGACATGAAAATCTGTAGTTACAGCCCAATCTATGGGTACAGCATTGTTCCACAACTTTTAACAGTAGAGACTTTTTAAGCATTTATTTTCAAAATGCCGACTGCATATCTGTTTTCCATTTGACTATTGAAATCCATTGCTCTTTTATCGTGTGCAGTAATACATTTTCACAGGAAGACGTACTATTGCAGTCTTTTATAGTTTCATGGTTAGCAAACGATTCTGAGTAAACTGAGTAAAATTTATGATACTTAACCTCCCCATACACTTAGGGAGGGGGTGCAGAGGCGCCATGATCCCCGCAAAAATGATCTCCGAACCTCAGGATTTGCAGAATTACCTCCAGGCCCCGCAAAACTGGTCTCCCAGCCTCAGTGACGTCACCAAGCCTTCCGCCATTCTGTCTCCACGCCCCGCATTTTGGTCTCCGCTTGTTGTTTTTATTTTTTGTTTAAATTTATTGGCTTAACAAAACAAATATCAAAATATATCTCTTCATAGTAGACTCCGTCATAGTTTAAAGAATCGTCTAATCAACAAATTTGACATGTTAATTCATTCAATTGTTTTGGAGTTGTTTTTCTGTTAAAGTTTACATTGAGATGGAATGAGTAAAAGATGACCTTTATAGACGACTTATCTAATATTTTGAAGGCTTCATGATTTGAAGATTTTCTTAACTCTCATTAATTCTGCAAATCCTGAGGTTCGGAGATCATTTTTGCGGGGATCATGGCGCCTCTGCACCCCCTCCCTCATACACTTGTACTCCGAAAGCGTACTGCATATTTGATGTATCATACTGTATGATATAGGCCATAATCTCTAAATATCCCAAATCAGTAAACTGTCCTAGGTGTACACTCAGGCTAGACAGCGGCCCAGGTAGTTAACTATCATCCCCCCCCCTGAGTATAATCGTTATCATACTCGTATGTTAATATTTTTTTAATGTATGGAATACATCTTCAGTTGTTTAATTCTAAGCTTAGAATATCAATTTTTGACAATTTGCCTAAAAAGTTGCATTTTGCGTAAAACTTGCGGTTTTGCGCAAATTGCGCAAAAAAAATTGCCCAAAACAAAAATTTCGTTTCATGCGCAACTTTCGCAAAAAATATTTCCGGTTTTGCGCAAATTGCGAAAAAAATAACGCAAAACCGCGCAAAACTCATTGCGTTTCATGCGCAAAAATAGCGCAAAAGTTCGCAAAAAAAATTTTGCGCTAAAGATTTAGCCATTTCGTGGAAACCCTATAAAAAAGCCTCCACCATACAGAACCGCTTTAAATCTTGGTTTTTCTGTGTAGAAAAAATTGTTAACATTTTTTTAGACGTATTGGCATAAGAATTTTACTGAAGATTAGATTTCTTTATTGATTGGCATGATTTAAAAAACATAAATGGACTCGTAAAGTGCTTTTTAAGATTTATTCTAAACTTTTAACATTTCTTACGCAGAAAGGAAGATATTTGGAGAAATATTTCTGGAGTAAATTTAGTATGTTTTATTGAAATCTTTGCTTTATACAATGCCTTTTTTGAAAAATGGTAAATTTTTTAATAAATTGCATAATCTGGATTTAATTTGTACTACAAAACAAGGTATCACTTACATCAAAGATTATATTAGATAAATGGAATTCAAATAAACTTTTTTCTTTTAAATATTTTCTTTTCACGTAAAGAATGCTGCTTTAAGTTTTATATACCACTTTAATAGTCATAATCAGGAGCTATTTAGGATAATTAATAAATACTTCTCATCTTTGAGAAACCTCTCATGCCACTATGTTAAAATAAAATTGTTTGCATTTTTTACTACACATGAATCCAAGATTCTGAAAGAGCTGTTCTGAATTGAGGAGGCTCGTTCACTGCATAACTGTGGCACAGTCTGCATAGCGAGCAGGGAAAGGCAGGCGGCCATGAGCTACCACTATTTCCCCTTCCGTGCCACATATTAGCTTTTTTCTCTACTAATATTTTGTGTGTTGAATTCTTAAACTGTTTTACAATGAAATTCATGACAAATTTTACCGAGTGTTGGATCTTGAAATATCACAAAGTCTAATGATTATTCAATTACTGTCTCATTATACTAAATCCATCTTAAAATCTTATTAACCAACTTTCATTTAAAACAATTTAAGAATTCAACACACAAAATATTAATCTTAGGTAGAATTGAAAAAAATGGTTTGAGTTGTGCTTTTCTGCGTGACGCGGCAAAGTAGTTTTGCCCGGTGGTGGTGGTAAAGTAGGGGAAAATAGTGGTGGCTCATGGCTGCCTACATTCCCCTTTCATGTGCCTAACCTTTTCAAAGTATTGTAGATTTTAGTTTGCTATGAAATTATAAGGCAACCACTAAAGGTAATGTGCACGGACGTGATGAAATTGATAGCATGTTCGTAATAATTTAAAATTCTCCCAAAATAAAACCCTAGTTCACCTGTACTATCTTAAATTAAAAAATTAGGACACAATCTAAATATTACTATATATACTACCTTAATAAGTTGCTTCAAGGATTTATCAATACAATTAAGAACAAGATTTAGGATTTAGTTTTATTTGAACAAAAAATGCTGTTAAGACACAGATACATGTATTCAAAGGGGCGCCAGGAAGGAATTTTAACAATTATTCTTGGCGCCCCTGACTTCAATAAACCTACAGGTACATATCGCTCGTAAGGTCAGACAGGGGTGAATATATATATTGAGGGGAAACGTCATTCTGGGGTGAAATTGTGTAATTTATTGTTAAAAACAGATCAAAACAAAATTCATGAAAGTGTGGCAACGATTGTTTGTTTTTGATCCCGTTTCTCTTCGTGTTCTGGTTTCCACCCTTTCTAAGGTTTAAGGAGATCTTTTGAGTCCAGGAGAATTTAGGGGTTGATAACCCCCTTGACACAGGGAAAACAGGGGTGCCAAAGCCCCCTGAGTGAAGAAGGCTGGCAGCCTTGATACAACCCCTCAGGGACCATCACACTAAATAGTAGATGACTAAAATGGCTGAAGGTGTAGTGGTCCCTGAGAGGGGGAAGGTTAATTGCTCACTTGAGTCCAAAGAGCCCCTTTGAGGGGTTAAGAAGTAGATTTATTCTCCATCTTCTCCTTCATCCTCTTCACCCTCATCTTCCTCGCCCTCATCCTCTTCTCCCTCTCCCTCTTCGCCTTCTCCCTCATCTGAAAAAAAACATATTTAGACAAAGAATTAACAAATTAAAAGTAAAAAAGAAATGGAGGTTTCAGAGTAGCATTTCTCATTCAATTTGATCAGTCTGACATGCAAATACTTTAATTCATCAATTTAAAAAAGGTAAAGTTAAAAAAGTTTAAGTCATTTTGAAAAACTATCTTACCTTCACCATCATCCTCATCGTCTAATCCCTCCTCATCTTCATCCTCAATATCCTCCTCCTCCTCCTCACCTCCATCCTCTTCATGATCTCCATTCTCAGTCTTCTGCTTCTTGGGATCTGTTTCAGAATCCTGAAATTAATAAGGTTTGAAAATGTCGTATTTGTTAAAACACAATGTCGTCTTGCGATTTGCCTTTCCTACCCTCGTGTTTCCCACTATGCCATATACTAGCCGAGTAATACTGTGCTCCTATTGGAGGATAGAGTTTTGACGTCACGAGGATTCAACCAATCAGAACACAGGAACATAATAATGCCGGGTACAAGTCAATCAAAAGTTCCGATATACATATTGTTTAAAAAGAAAAAGAAACACTTTAGAACACGTTTAATAATAATTGCAAAAAAAAAATTTGAGTTAAAAGTAAAAAAACAATCAAACAACCTCCCCGAGCACCACATTACTTATTTTAACTGCATTACTAACTAAAAACTTCACTAGCTCAGTTAAAGAGAAAAAAAAACATGGTTAATTCGTCAATGTTAATAATTTAACGAAATATTAAGGTAGAATAGGGGCCCGGGGGGGGGGAGAAAATGGCCAACACGCTTACATATCCATTTGGTTTAAGGCTTAGGTTAAGATAATTTGGACTTGGACTTATCTATTTAATCCAACTCTTCGAACTTCCAGGAAATATTTTAAAATGTGCTATGGTTAAAGTGCTGTATTTAGATTTTAGCTAAAATTGAACTTAAAGTTAAGCTATATTTAATGACATATATTTATGAAAGTATACCTCTGCTGGCCTCTTGGCAGCCTTCAGCTCCTCGGCAGTGGGGGCCTCTCCCTCAACGTTATTCTTAACCTCAGCGTCAGACATTATAACTCTGTTTATTTCGTATACTTGACAGAGAGTAACAACGCGTGTAGAGTTGGTAGAAGGAATGGCGGGATAAGCAGGAATTTCCTATATTCTCATTGGCTCCCGGCCCGGCCGTTCTTCCTTCTCATTGGACGCTGCAACAGGCATTTTTAAAGTTAACATTTTACCCCTTTTTAATATTCAAAATACCTTTATGGTATTTTATTTCAAAAAATTAAAATAAGTTTTATCTTAAAATGGCTATTTTTTATCTATAATTGACACTTTTGGCGAAAATAGAGGGGGTTCGAGACTTTATTCCAAGTTCGGTGTTTGGGTTCTAGACTTGATATTCTATATGTACACAAGATCTCTTTTCTTATTATACAATTAAACCCTTTTCCCTTTAAAAATATTTAATTATAAAATGTTTTATGTAGAAATTGTTTCATATTAATTTCCACGCTTTTTTAAAAACTTTTGTTTATATCGCGTTAACAATAAAAATTGCGCGGAACAATATATATCGCATATATATATCTAATAATCGACGGACGAAAGAGACAGAGCTACGACAGAGACCGGTATTTTAACTTGAAATGTAGAATCCTCTGAGTCGATTTCCGGTTAAGTCTAACTAGAAACTTATCTAAAACTTATGAAGGGATAATTGTGCGTCTTAAATTAATCCATTCTACATAAATTGATCAATTTGCGCGTGCGCTTTTTAATTATAAGAATAATTAATAATTGTAGTATAAGAATCTTTTTGTCGTGAAAGTCATCCATTTTTTATTATTTTGTTTTACCTTTGATCCCTTTGAAACTGTGAGAGATTTTGATGAATATTTATTGAAATCAAATATATATATTGTAAACCATAAACTGCAATAGACGATCTATAATTATGCCTAATTATCATCAACAAACTCCAAAAAAATTAATTTCCTCCAAAAAAATCTTTTAATTTCGAATTTTGTTATTTTTGATCTCATAAAACCTTACATGACTGTAATGTAAATTGCAAAAAGCAATTTCTCACATAAATTCTAGCATTCCTGCATTTCTTTATTTATATTTGTACGTTTTAAACATTTATTCATAACACCGTATTTGTATTTTTCGTTAATAAAAGTTTAAAAAAGAAGACAAAAAATTAAAAGATAAATTAAAAATTAAAACTTAAAAATCGGATTTTTAACTTTTTATGTACCTGAGAAAAACTTGCTTCATGCAATTAAACAAAAACAAAATAATGTATTATCGAAAATCATATTATTTTATCATGATTGTTGTGCTTATTTATATCAATAATAATAAAATAATATTAAAATCAATTATTTTGTATTATTTTTATTATTATTATTATTATTATTATTATTATTATTATTATTATTATTATTATTATTATTATTATTATTATTATTATTATTATTATTATTATTATTATTGTTATTATTATTATTATTATTATTATTGTTATTATTATTATTATTATTACTATATCATCAGTATTTTCTTTTTCTTCTAAACTTTTGTACATATCTATACGTATAAATTAAGTTGTAATCTCTGTTTGTTTGTCCGATCATAACTCAGGAAACCCTTGACCAATTTGCCTCAAATTTTGAATTGGGAACTCGGGAGACCCACGGGAATGTCCTTAGATTAGTTTTGAGTTTCTAAAATGAGTGGGTCGGCTTTAACAGCAAAAATTTAGTTTCGCTCAAGTGCGGGTAAACGGCGGAGTAACTTTTAGTAACCTGAGCTGTGTGCAGCGCTGGGTTCCAAATCTATAGAAATGTCCAACAATATTAAACTCATTTTCTCTATTGTTGAAAACCACTCTTTTAGAAGTTGTGTAATTCTATACCAAGGAAATTGGTTAGAAAATAGGTTTCTCATAGAAATTGATATATTTCAATTTTACGTACTGCGCTTAGATTTTTAAAAATATTTTTTTTTTCTCAGATATACGTAGAGATGTGAGCGTTCGGATTTTTTCATTTTTTTGTTTACGAACAACCATTTTTTTAATAATTTGTTTTAAAAATTACTTTATTCGTTCTAAAATTATCGTTCGTTTTCTATTTATTAAATTCGTTTTCTCATGTTTGCATTACGAATTGCTGGATTTTGTAATTTGCATTTAACACTTTTTGATTACTGCAATTACAACGATTACAAACTACAAAACATGCTCATAGTCACATTGTGTAATTTGCATTTTAACACTTTTTGATTACTGCAATTATACAACGATTACAAACTAAAAAACATGCTCACAGTCATATTTTGTAATTTGTATTTAACACTTTTTGATGTATAATGTAAAAAAGAAAATGCCTAACTCCTCCATTGTCGTTCTTAACATAAAAGCATTCCTTTAGTCTGTCACAATCTCTGTCCTCTCTATCTATCCAGGTATATACGATCCCTAAAAAACAAGAGTCTGTGTTTATTTACTACAATATTAATACTATATTACTAATAATGATACACATATGGTTTTCTTTTATGCATACACACAACTTTAGGTTCTAATTAGACGAATACTCTCTTTTAGTTGCCTGCCTCTGAATTACACTGTGATTGTGAATTTAAATCTAGAACGCTTTTTATCCTGTTTTTGGTATTTAATGATATCCTATCACAAAATGTTTCCTATCACAAAATGTTTCCTATCACAAAATGTTTCCTATCACAAAATGTCTCCTATCTCAAAATGTCTCCTATCACAAAATGCTTCCTATCACAAAATGTCTCCTATCTCAAAATCTTTCCTATCACAAAATGTTTCTTTTCTCAAAATTTTTCCTATCTCAAAATGTTTCCTATCTTAAAATGTTTCTTATTTCAAAATGTTTCTTATCTTAAAATGTTTCCTTATTTCAAAATGTTTCTTATCTTAAAATGTTTCCTATCTCAAAGTGTTTCCTATCTTAAAATGTTTCTTATTTCAAAATGTTTCTTATCTTAAAATGTTTCCTTTCTCAAAATGTTTCCTATCTCAAAATGTTTCTTATCTCAAAATGTTTCCTATCTCAAAATGTTTCCTATCTCAAAATGTCTCCTATTTCAAAATTTTTCCTATCTCAAATATTTCCTATATCTCAAAATATTTCCTAATTCAAAATATTTCCTATCTCAAAATGTTTCCGTCTTAAAAATGTTTCCTATCTCAAAATTTTTCCTATCTTAAAATGTTTCCTACTGCCAAATGTTTTCTATTTCAAAATGTTTCCTATCTCAAAATATTTCTTATCTCAAAATATTTCCTATCTCAAAATGTTTCCTATCTCATCCTATCTCAAAATGTTTCCTATCTCATCCTATCTCAAAATGTTTCTCTATTTCAAAATGTTTCCTATCTCAAAATATTTCTTATCTCAAAATATTTCCTATCTCAAAATGTTTCCTATCTCATCCTATCTCAAAATGTTTCCTATCTCATCCTATCTCAAAATGTTTCTTATCTCAAAATGTTTCCTATCTCAAAATATTTCTAATCTCAAAATATTTCCTGCTGCCAAATGTTTACAGAATCTTTATATTTACAATAATAAAGATATTTTCTGGACAATATTTTAGGTAAACTTTATTTTTGAATAAAAAAATTGATTGAGCATGGTGTTAGCAATGCAAACATGAAACCCCTGAAAGTTATTGAAAAAAATCTACATCAGAAGGTGAAAAAAAGTATAATAATATATGCAAGCTACAAGTTAGAACCAGCATTTTCTTCAGACTATGTATCTGCTGCACACTCCTCTGCCGCTTTAGTAATTGTAAATTGTTGGTACAAACCAAAGAAGGACTACAACGGTTGACCCAGCTCGGATATTCAAATTACAAATGTACATGCCGGTGGGACATGACTGGTAAACTCTTTTTATTCATTTATTATAACGTCTATTTGTCACATATTCTAAACAGCAGTTTGATAATGTCACAAAAAAAACATTTAATAAAATCCCCAAAAACATCTGGCAGAGGAAAAAATTTGCAGATCAGTTTTTCTAGTTAAATAAGAGGGGGTATAGGCTTACGGCGAAAAATAAGCGCTTTTGATCGCTACTAATCTTACTCCTATCT
This sequence comes from Eurytemora carolleeae, assembly GCF_000591075.1. Classification (NCBI taxonomy): domain Eukaryota; kingdom Metazoa; phylum Arthropoda; class Copepoda; order Calanoida; family Temoridae; genus Eurytemora; species Eurytemora carolleeae. The sequence goes on along the minus strand of NW_019396295.1, from coordinate 133,540 downwards.
GTTGCGTCTATAAGAAGAAAATTGTTAAAAACGACTCTTGCTGAAGAACGAAACGTCCATACAAATTCATAAACATGCAACATTCAATTTGGATCGTAAAATAATCAATTTTAATCCAAACAAATTATGCAAATATTGCAAACAATAGCCATCTATTATTTTTCGACGTATTCATATATAGTTAATATTTAATAATATTTGTGATTTTAAAAAAAACATTTCGCTGTCGCTGGATTTTCGAACATTCCTGGGAAATATGAAAATGTCGTCTTTATTGTCAAAAATCCTCTAAACAGGAATAAATGTTTTCAAAAGTAACTATTAGATCATAAAAAATAATTAAATATTATAGAATATCAACTATAAACGAATGCGTCGAAAAATTATCGATGATTAATGGTTAAAATATCTGAATTATTTGTTTGAAATTAAATTCATTTTTTACGGTCCGAGTTGAATGTTTCAACTTTCTGAATTTGTGTGGACGCTGCGTTCTTCAGTATGAGTAGTTTAACAATTTTCTCATTATAGACGCAACCCACTTTTATTTTTCGCGAACACTCCCTTTAAGCCAAGAACACTTCCCAGAGGAACTCATTCAAAAGTAAAATGGTAACAAAGTAACTAGAGTTTTTAATATTCTTTAATTTTTCAAAACAGAGGGAATTTCTAATGACAATTTTCTCTTTTTTTCCCCCTAATATATGAACAAATGTGTAAAAAACTTTCTTTCTTTCTTCTATTTTTTGTTGTTTTGAACGTTTGTATGTTTATTCTATTAGTTGAGTGTAAGAGGTGTGGGGGGGGGAGGGATTATAAGTGAGTGTATGTTAGAGTGAGTGTGTATATATGAGTGGGTTATAGTGTGTGTATGATAATTTGTCTGTTTGAGAGAGAGAACATTGATTCTAAAATCTTTAGCTTTCTATTGAGCTTTCATTTCTCTTTCCTCACTCACTCACTCTCTTTCTTTCTGTCTTTCTCCCTTCCTCAATCTCTCGCCCCTTCCCTCTCTTTCTTCCTCCCTCTCTCTCTCTCTCTTGAAAGGGACTGTCGTTGTTATTTCCAGGGACCCTTCATTTACAATAGTGTGCCCCTTTAACATGTACAATAGTGTGCCCTTTAAACATGTACAATAGTGTGCCCTTAAGCATTTACAATAGTGTGCCCTTTAAGCATGTACAAAAGTGTACCCTTTAAACATGTACAATAGTGTGCCCTTTAAACATGTACAATAGTGTGCCCTCCCTTAAGCATTTACAATAGTGTGCCCTTTAAACATGTACAATAGTGTGCCCTTTAAACATGTACAATAGTGTGCCCTTTCAACATGTACAATAGTGTGCCCTTTCAACATGTTCAATAGTGTGCCCTTTAAACATGTCCAATAGTGTACCCTTTAAATATGTACAATAGTGTGCCCTTTAAACATGTACAATAGTGTGCCCATTAAACATGTAAAATAGTGTGCCCTTTAAACATGTACAATAGTGTGCCCTTTAAACATGTACAATAGTGTGCCGTTTAAACATGTACAATAGTGTGCCCTTTAAACATGCACAATAGTGTGCCCTTTAAACATGTACAAGAGTGTACCCTTTAAACATGTACAATAGTGTACCCTTTAAACATGTACAATAGAGTGCCCTTTAAACATGTACAATAGTTTGCCCTTTAAACATGTACAAAAGTGTACCCTTTAAACATGTACAATAGTGTGCCTTTTAAACATGTACAACAGTGTGCCCATTAAACATGTACAATAGTGTGCCCATTAAACATGTACAATAGTGTGCCCTTTAAACATGTACAAAAGTGTATCCTTTAAACATCTACAATAGTTTACCCTTTAAACATGTACAATATTGTGCCCATTAAACATGTACAAAAGTGTATCCTTTAAACATGTACAATAGTGTGCCCTTTAAACATGTACAATAGTGTGCCCTTAAGCATTTACAATAGTGTGCCCTTTAAGCATGTACAATAGTGTGCCCTTTAAACATGTAAAATAGTGTGCCCTTTAAACATGTACAACAGTGTTTCCATTAAACATGTACAATAGTGTGCCCTTTAAACATGTACAAAAGTGTTTCCTTTAAACATCTACAATAGTTTACCCTTTAAACATGTACAATAGTGTGCCCATTAAACATGTACAAAAGTGTATCCTTTAAACATGTACAATAGTGTGACCTTTAAATATGTACAATAGTGTGCCCTTTAAACATGTACAATAGTGTGCCCTTTAAACATGTGCAATAGTGTATCCTTTAAACATGTACAATAGTGTACCCTTTAAATATGTACAATAGTGTGCCCTTTCAACATGTACAATAGTGTGCCCTTTAAACATGTACAAGAGTGTGCCCTTTAAACATGTACAATAGTGTGCCCTTTAAACATGTACAATAGTGTGCCCTTTAAACATGCCCTTAAAAATTCGCAAGTCATTTCTGTAGGGAAACCACAATTGAAAATATCAAATTTTTTAAGAGATAATCATGGATAACTCATTCATTGTTGATATTTTTGAAGTGTACCGTTCTGAATAGGACTTGCTACTCTATATATAGAGAGTCGCTTAAAATTACGACACAAGAGGCCGAATTTAAAGAATTTGAGCCACGGCTCAAATATGGTTGGTCCAATTTAAATTGTTTTTAATTTTTCAAGATTTAAGCCGGCGCTAAATTAAAGCAGGTTTTTGGAGGATTTGTGACGTGGCTTAAATTCATTAAATTCGGTGCACAGTCCTTTTAATGGATTTAGTGGTATCTGAATCACCATGGAGCTGTTTAGAGAGCCGTATAACAATATTTTAAGCTTTCTATTTATCACGGCGCCTCTCCCTGCAGCCTGGGGGGTTTACCCCCCCCCCCCTCAACCCTCCCTCCTTCATATTTGTAGCAGTCCTCCCACTATAAAGTCATCAATAATTTAACGATAGATTAAACCTTAAATAATATAATTAGTTTGCTTTCTTCTTTGAAGTATATGAACTGTTTTTAACTTAATTCAGAAGAAAATAATTTAGATAATTAAAACTAAGTTTCTAATGATACAAATTTATTTTAGAAAATGTCGAATCCTGCTGAAGATTAGTCCTCCCCTCAACAAAAATGATTTAAAGATAAAATTTTACAATCTGAAACCTATAAACATAAATACTATTTGTTCCTAAAAAAATTAAGACCTTTGACAAACAGAAAACAAGATTTTGTGAATTTTATAATTTGTCGCGGATTACTTAGGCACGTAAAACTTAAGAAAATTGCATTAGATAAACATTTTCTTGAACAGCTATTGAGCAGAATATAAATGCTTTGAACCGAATAAATTTATTTATCTTATATGTGTGCATAAATCAAAATTAGAGGAGCTACGAGGTCACAAAAACGTAACAGTAATGTCACATTTCGTACAAAAAAATGAATGCAACTTGGGTTTTTAATTTAAAATAATTTTCATGCATTTTTAAATATTCCTCCAATCTTATATCAGACATGATAGAACAAAGAATGATGATTTGTATAACAATAATTCTAGCAGGAGGCAAGATTAAAATTTTCAGCGAAAATGTTAAAATATTTATGTGCGAGAATATCAAAATAATCTACAAAATTGTTGTCTCTGCTAGTTCAAGTCTTATACCGAACAAAGCACAAAATGCATCACAGTATAATTATTAATTCATGAATGGTCCCAATACATTAAATTTTTTTCCAGTTTTATCAAAGATTTTTGCAAAAATGAGGTCAAAAATAGTATGTTTTGGCTTAGCTAGCTAGCTCAGAAATATTTAGGGTCTGTCTAATAAGTTGTTGAGCATTTTCAACGACTTTTATTATTACTCGAACTAAACTCAAATACTAAAAATGAAGAAAAAAGAGATCCTTATTTATCTCAGTTTTAATGGACTATTATTATTTATTTCATTTAATTTTACAAGAGTTTACAGATTTCTCAACATTTATATCCGCTCCCTAATAAATCAATATTCAGTTACAGGCTTGTATATGGACAGAGAACACCTTTTTATGCCATACAACTAAAATGAAATATTTTTTAATCTTACTTGGATTAACGCTGACAGTTTATGTGAAAGCTCAAGACATTAAAATTACTGATAATGAAGATGATGATGGAGGAACAGATAATTCCGGAAGGTAAAGCGCCTAAAATTAGAAGATTTGGATTTTCCAGTTTTTAGGAACTAAAACGTATTGGACGATCCATTGATGCTAATGGGTCCTCTTGGACAATTCATGTTTAGGGGCCTCCTTTGTCATGTTAAGGTGTCTTCTTGGACCACTCATGTCAAGGTGTCTTCTTGGACCATTCATGTTAAGGTGTCCTCTTGAACCACTCATTTTAAGGTGTCTTCTTGGACCATTCATGTTAAGCTGTGTCCTCTTGGAGCACTCACGTTAAGGTGTCCTTTTGAACCACTCATGTTAAGGTGTCTTCTTGGACCACTTAAAATAAAGTGCCCTCTTGGAACACTTATGTTAAGGTGACCTCCTGGACCACTTATGTTAAGGTGTCCTCCTGGTCCATTCATGTTAAGGTGTCCTCTTTGACCACTTAAGTTAAGGTGTCCTCTTGGACCACTTATGTTAAGGTGACCTCTTGGACCACGTCATGTGAGGTTGTCCTATTGGACCACGTCATGTTAAGGTGTTCTCTTGTACAAAGGGTCAATTTAGTATATAATAAATCATGTTTATCCTCATAGACATTTTATATTTGTTTAATTACAGTTGCCAGGGTGAAGGACAATCAACATGTGAAACTGGACAATTTTGCAGGTAAATAATATAAATTAGGAAAATAGATAATATCTCTTTAATGTCTTTAATATTTATGATGTGAACCGGATTAAAGGAATTGCTAGAACTCGTTGAACTACATAGACTAAGTTAAACTACATAAGTTTAACAATAACATAGACTAAGTTTGCCTACTTTTCGTATTCATTGAATTTTGTGGGGTCGTTCAACTATTTTATTCGGGTGGCCACCATATTTGTTTTCAAATCCTGAAAATCATATTTACTATTTTCCTATTTTTGTTCAAAAAAAATATGTTATTGAACGGTTTCTTAACAGCAAATTAATTAGATAATATTATCTATAATGGTATTTCTGAACATAGTAATAATAATATTAACAATAATGATAATAATATTAATAATAATAATAATAATAAAAATAATGACAATAGTGATTATTATTTTTTCTTCAGGAAAAACAAATGTGTTGAAGTTAGTCTATTGGTAAGAAGAAAAGTGTCCAAAATGTATTTAAATATTTTCCATTTTGGTATTCTTTAATTTGTTAGAACTTTAACGTTATTTTCTTAAAAGTGCATGCCTAGAATTAAAAAAAAGTATGTTTTTCCATATTCTATTTGAATTTTTTTTTGTTATTTAAGTTTTAAGTTTTTAGCTTTTAAAATGCTTTGAAGTGGCTATATCGTGCAACAGTTTTACATAAACATAAGATCAAAACAACAAAAATAAAAACTATTTATTTAATAATCTCTAATCAAGTACAATTTGTGGCATTAGAAAAGTAACTCCGTACAGCGGTATTTTACGTCTCTAATCACTGCTGAAATTTTTCAGAGTCAGACAAAATATTCGAGAATAGTGACAAATTTAGACTAAACTAGTGAAGTTGGGTAGACACCTAGTACAGTTAAATGGTTTGTTTCTTTCTTATTATTTACTGTTTTCACTTAAAACTAGAACGATGTAAGCCCTATGCATATTGCATTATAATAGGGTGAAAATCACTTTTAAATGACGTACTTTAAATCAAATATTGAAATGTAGCCAATCATCGGACAGAATTATTCCCAGTACAATACGAGGATAAAGCCGGACCAGTACGAATTTAGTAGAGAATTAATAATCCCTGACCTTCCTAGGTGGGATTGTTTTATCTTATGTCATCGAAACAAAAAAAGCACAGGTTTGAACCGTGTCACATTTGCTACCAATCACGTAATGCATTTTTTATAATCTTCTTGTCACCTTTTGTACTTGCTAAACTATTTGGATTTTACTCTCTACCTGTATTTCTAGCCTCCTGGTTGCCAGAAGGATTCACATTGCCAGACCGGGTTCACATGTAATGTTCTTCATGGTGTTTGTATCAAGTAATATTTTTAAACCTATTTTTTTAGCTTTTGTTTAGTTAAAGAGAAATCTGGTTTATAGAGGTACAACTCGTTTAACTCTTAACTAGGGGTTGGGGAAGGGACGGATCGAGAAATTACATATTTCATTGAGATTTAAATCTTGGAATTACTTAAGGTCTTAAAAAAACGCAATTTACAGTGGTAGGTGATATTCTCAATACAATGAAGACGACTTTCGGTTTAAATTTTGATTATATCAAGCTCCTAAACTTTTACATGTAAACTTTAAATTAAAAAAGCTCATTAGAAATGAATACTTAAAAAGAGTAATCACCATTGTATTGATATCATCGCTTACAAGCTTATACATATATATATATATCAAAAAATTTGGGCCCGATCGGTTCAGCCGTTTTGACGTTTATTGGATACAAACAAACAAACAAACAGACACCCAGACAAGCCAAATTTATAATTAGATAGTAGTTATTTCTGTTTGTTTGTTTGTATGTCCGATTGTAACTCAGGATCCCCTTAACCGATTTGCCCCAACTTTTGGTTGGGCTCCTTGCAAGTTTTTTTTCATGAAATCAGTATAAGTTGGAGAAGCAAACCTAAAATTATTCCTTTTGCATTCTATCTTTTGAGTTCCACTTTATTTCAGGGGATATTAGTTCCAAAACTAACACTTGGCCCATTTCTAACACTGAGTGTTAGAAATGGACCAAATGTTAGTTTTGGAACTAATATTCCCTGTATTTATTTATTAGGGGTGTAAATAATAATTTAACAGTGACAATTAACAACTTAAATTATATTTGAGATAATTTCCTATTTTATTTGATATTATTTTTTTTAGTTACATAACAGAAGAGCAGAGACAGGTAATACAAAGAAAGCATGGGGGGCCATTCTTTTTCCCCCCCCCCCCCCCCCTCTTCTCAATTGTCCACATTTCTTCCTGATTTACATTCTCTCCTGATCTATATATGTAATAATAAAAAAATTGCAAGAAATAAGAAAAAGCAATTGCAAAGAAAATAAATGTCAGTTAATCGTCTGAAAATAAAATCAATAAAATTTAAAAGTTTTTAAACATGATAAAATATATATAAAACTGAGATGTTAATTGCTCATAAACCATAGAATTGGATATAAATTTGATATATATTGGATAAATATTGGATATATATGGGATATGAATTGGATATAAATTGGATATATATTGGATATATATTGGATATATATTGGATATATATTGGATATATATTGGATATATATTGGATATATATTGGATATATATTGGATACATATTGGATAAATATTGGAAAAAAACAATTGTTTTGTTTGTTAAAAGTGATTTTTAATCAATTGATCAATTATTGATTTGATTAAGAAATGGAATGATGCGGAGAAGAAAGCCCATGATCGATTAATCAGTTCCCAAGGATCAGGGAACAAGAAAGAAAGAGGAAATGACAATTGAAGAAAAAATTAGTAAAAGAAATTAAAATTGGATTGTGATTCGAGATCAAGAGAAAATTATTTTAAAAGAAAATTAAAATAAAGATGATAATTAATATTTCTAACGCATATTGTGTTTTAATGGTGATTTAAATGCATTTAGTTTAATTAACAGTGACCCTGGATTGTTTAAATCCTTGCACCCCAAAAATTCAAATTTTCGGATTTTCTACACAATTTCTGTTTTACGTAATTCTTTAGAACTAAAACTAACTACATCGAAGTGCATCCATCATGTTTGTATTGGAATATTTTCAGTTATATTTTTAATTTTGATCTCTCTTTTAAAATCAATTAAAAATGAAAAGAATTTATATCATTAAATATTTTAAAAGTTGAATACAAAAAATCCACATTTAATAAATAATGGGTTCTATATAAAGTTAAAACTTATTGTAACGATCTAAATAGTTTTGCGTGTAAATTGTATAGATTCAGTGTGCAGCATATTAATTTATAGAATACTAGCCTTAGAGGGCGCTTCGTGCTCATCTTCTAAATTAATTGTGAACATGTTCTCTTTGTGTACATCGTAAAACAAAACAAAAAGAATTCGCGGATTTTCACAAAAAATTTCGTGGATTTTCAAAATTTTCAAAATTTTTATGAAGATCGAATTTTGATGGAGACAAATATTTGAAATTTTGATCATTCATAAACCTTCCCTGGGGTCCCTAGATGTCCCACAAAAATTTGGGCCCGATCGGTTCAGCCGTTTTGACGTTTATTGGATACAAACAAACAAATAGACACCCAGACAGACAAGCCAAATTTATATATAGAATAAGAGTTGAGTTAGGATGTAGATTACAGAGACACCAATATAGAATGAGATTTGAATTATATTGTATGTGCACATATTTATTCATAAGAGATATAATTTCCAAATCCAATTAAACTAGCACTTTAATGTAGATTACACACTGATACTAGGATACAATGGTAGGTTGTTGGCAAGGGTGTAGACAGAAATAAATCTAAGGGGAGGGGGAGTGAAATATGCGAGAAGCGCAAATTTTTTTTCCCTCCTAGGAGCTCCGAGGGAAGGGGGGGGGGCGGCAAAATTTGACTTGTAAATTCAATACATTTGGCTGCGGATACTTTAAAGGTCAATGACCTCACAAGTACCATGTTCTATGTTCTTCACTCTTTAGTTTCAGATTTTAAAAGTGTGATAGCTCTTAGTTCTAGGGGGGGCTACGCTTCCCCCTTTACAGGCCTAGGGGAAGCACTGCCCCTCTTCTTCCCCTCCCCCCCCCATATACGCCCTTGGTGTTGGTGTTATCTTTATACAGACAATCTATTATTTCAACTGTAAAAGACGACATTTCATCGGAGTCTTTAATTTCAAATTGCTGTACACCGCCCGGAGCAATTACGTTATCAGCTGGTGCTTCATTGGCATTTATTATTTCACATAAAAGTTGTTTTGCCCCGAAAATATGAATTTTTAACTCACACTTAAATCCATAAAACAGTGAAACCTCTAACCTAACATTGCAATACACAAAAGTGAAGTATTTTTAGAAATATGAAATTGTTCAGCAAAAACCAGCTTAATTTTCAAGATTTTGGAGGATTTGATGTTAAAATAGTTTGCTCCAATAGGCATTTTTTTCTTCACAGGTATTTTTTAAAGAACCATTAACTGTGAGAAAATTTCTCCTTTCTATTGCTCAACTGCGTAACTCATGTTTGCAAAGGAACTGAGTTTTTTGCCACAAACTCAAATCTACAAATCCCCGTTATAATTGCACCTTGAATTGGTGTAAACCTTTTATATTTCAAACTTTAACTATTTGATCTTTTAGAATTTTCATAGTCTAAAATTTTTCAAGTCTCAGAAATCAGGTTGCGAAGATATAGGGACTACAGACAATCAGAATTCGTGGCAAAAACTCAGTTTCTTTATTACGGGATACTGGTTACGAAAGTGACATGTTGGTAGATATCAAGATGAAAAAATGGGCAAGAATTATTTTTATAAAAATAGTAAAAAATCAATGTTTAATAAGGAGCTGAACACTTTTTCTAATTTACTAATTTCTAATTTTCTAATCCTTACATTTTTAAAACCTGACAACGTAGACTTTGAAATTTCAAACTATGAACTCTTCTTTTAGATCAACAATTCTTAACTTGATTTAGTACAGGTTTTATACAATTATAGCTTACAAAGATATAGGGAATTATAAAGTTAGAGTTTGTGGCAAGTGTTTAGTGCCTTGGTTTCAAGAATTGCTAGTAAAGTGGGATTGAGTCTTATATTTTATAAAAAATGTTATGTTTGATAAAATTAAAGTTTGTTGGACTAAACATATTATTTTTATTTCATGTAAAGTTGAATTCTCACACTCTGCACACTTTGTTCTCGAATATGATACCCAAGAACCCAAAAATAAAAATATTACAATTTTGCATTTTTAAATTTTAGTTTAGTGACACACATTGTATATAGAAATTTTTTAAACAATGATACTTAAACTTAACAATATTCAAATATAGATTAGATATCCATTTTTAATTTTTTTAAATGATTATTTTCATTTGCGGTTCCTCAGAATCAAATTGTGATTTCCGCAGAATAAGACAATTTTCAAGCTAGACAAACAATGTTTTCTTCCACACATATCGATCAGATTACGTTTTCAAAGGCACCACTGTAAACCAGGCATGCCTTTTTTTAATGTAGGGTCACTTAGAATTACTATGCAAAGTCCAATAAAGCCTATATTACCACTTGCACCAGGTTTGTATTAAATAATATATCGGCAATTTTGATTAAATAAGCAATTGTTAGTTGATTGACAAAATTATAAATCTCCTCGGTTTTCTATATTTTTAATTTATTTCTATTTCATTATATATTTTCAGACTGGTTTTGGCCGGGTCCAGCTCATTTCTTAGAACTATTCTTAAGGTTGGTTTGTAATAAATACAGTTTGAACATACCTAGATAAATTCCGTTGTACATTGTCTGTAAATCTAACTGCGCTAATCCTTAAATACGCAAAACTTGTATTGTGACTAGCTACATATTGTTTTTAGCTTAACTACGATGATATATATCTGCGCACATATTGTAAATACATATAAGAACTTAACATGTAAGATATTTTGTAAATACACATTAGTTAGCATAGACTCCGCTTTAAATACAGTAATAGAAGTACTTTGGTCCTTAAGAAAGTTTTAAAATGAAAAATCTTCTTTATTGTTACTCGATTAAAGTTTAAAGACGTATCTCTTTAAATTAAACTTTGTTGTAAGTTTAATATGATATTTAAACTACTTACTGCGCCTAGGATGTTGATTTAGAGGATGATTATTGTATCCTCATTTTACCTGAAAATACCCCAGAAGAAGTGGAGAACATGGTATCCCTACTGTACAGTATGGATGCAGCTTTCGCAAAACCGGTTTCAAGGATAGTGGATCAGTTGGGTATTGGGGAATTTAGCCAATCAAGACCCATAACAGGTACATAGTCACACAGTGTACATATTTTTTAATCAATATGTACAAAGTATAATTCGGTGATGGGGATGGACCAAACCTCTGTAGAGTAAAAAAGTAAATGTTAGTTCCACATTTATTGAAAATATATATCGGTCTGGGTTGATCCTCGTCAGTTTTTGAGATTAACATGTATGTCAATATACTTGGACAATTATGTACACAAATAATAGAAGAAAATGTTTCATTTTCAAACTGGTTTTTGTTGGGAAAACAATTTTTTTTGGTTTAAAAGTATATAAGTTGTAAAATTTGCAAGTTTAAAATTAAATAGCATTTCTTTGTTTAATGAAACAATTGTGATTTTATTTTTTATTAAAGAGCAATTTCTCTCTGCTGGGGGAAGCACACGCACACCTGAAACAGAAAAGAAAACGAAGCTAGAAGATAAAAATTCGGTATACAACTATTATGATTTTGCAATATAATATTTAGAATGATTACCATAAAACTATAAACAGAACTGAGAACAATTTTGATGAAAACTCAGAAATCAGAGACCAAAAGAAATTTCTTAAACACACGATAAATGCGCCTTTAAAAAAAGGTAAAAAATAGAACATTTTATCTTTAGTAGACAAATTATTAAACATTTTAAAAAGAATATTGAATTTATGGAAACTGTTTTTATAAACATTTTTATTTTTTATCTTGTGTTGTAACTTTTCAAGGTGGATTGAATGGAAGCAAATACACGTGCAATTTTTGTACCTTCTCCACAGACCGGAAGTTTAGTTTATCAAGACATCTTGACCGGAAACATCCTGACACTGGACCAGGTTAAATATGCAAATCTAAGGTTCCAAGAATGTAATGTAAATCATGGTTTTAGTAAGAACTCTACTGTCTTAAACCTGAACCTGAACCTCGGAATCAATATTATTCTAGAGTTAGTTTTTAAATAATGCAAGACAATCTGAAATTAAAGTTTATTTATTTTAATTTAAAAATTTAAAATTTTACATATTTCAAACACAGTCTTTTTTTCTGAAGAGATATATAAATTAACATGTTTTTACGGAACCAAATAAGTATATCTTAAAACGAGATAAGTTGCCAGGTTCTACCAGTAATTCTATAAAAACTAATTTAATCCTTATATTCAAATTGTATCACGAAGGTGTTTAGCAAACAATGAATTAAATGAGATTTCTTTTTAGATTCTGGAGATTTGAATGCGGCTGAATCAAATAAGTTAACCGGAACAGAACTATACCAAGGGTGTATGCCTGACGAACAGGACTTAATGGACTGTATTGCTGTTCAAGAATTAGAAGAAACAGCTGTGCAGATGCAACAAAATCAAAATGGTGAAAATTTGGTGATAATTCATTACATGCGTTTATAAAATTTAATTAATAATATTAAATTTTAAATTTTTTTAACAAATCAAAAATAAAATTGCTTTACAATATTAAATGCTTTCATTTTAGTAAAATATGAAAAATATTTCAAATCTCACAAAATCTATACATAGATCCTGAACCGACGCTGTACCCTTGTAATATCTGTGAATTTTCGACGAAAAAAATGCACACTTTGAGAAAACACAAGTTTACAGAGCATCCAGACCATGTGGCAGGTAAACCTAGACATTTTTTCTAATAAAAAACTATTTCGTTTGATGCAAGGAAAGTTAATTGCGGTCGCGTATACATATTGAAACCAGTTCTCTCTGGGCGGAATTTGTAAACAAGAATAAATGCATCAGTGTTCGTCTGGTATCCGAGGACGATAAAAAACATTTAATTTTAAAATTCACATAATAGTTTCCTATGACCAGAATATTTCATTGATTTTTGATGTGAAAATGGATCCCATGTGAGGCTGTGACATCCGTCTTGTGTTTACTTTTCCGCCCAAATAACTTTCCTTGCATTATAACCTTGGTTTGATGTGTGTATTATAGTGGAGGAGGATTTGAAAAGGTTCTCATGTGAACAATGTGAGTTTACGTCCGACAGAAGATATAGTTTGCAGAGACACATGGAAAGGAAACATCCGGATTTAAAGAAAACAGGTTATAATCTCAAATAGGGTGCGACTCATACAACTGTACAATATAAAGACGACATTTAAGCAACTTTTGTGTATTTGATGTTTTTATAAAACAAATAGTTTCTTAGTAGCTCAAAATCTTCATATAAAGTGAAATGGGTTTATGCAGTAAACTGTGCACAAATTATGTGTTTCACATTCATTGAACTATTTAATATCATGATTTGAGTCTTAAAGTCGTCTTCCTTTCCCCACTTTATATTCAGGGTGTCTAAAAAACGGAGAACAGTGGTCTACAGACTCGTTTGTAATAGGATTTAAAGATTGAGACAAATTTTTAAAATCTATGTACAATTCTTGATTCAATGAGGTTAATTTTAATCTTATTGATCTAAAAATGACAATTTTATAGGCTCCTAAAGGTTCCAACTGGAGTGAGTAATTTTGGTAAAAATTAAATAATCTCACAATTTTGTATCAAAGTCTACAGACTTATCTGTCCTTTTTTAATATCTACGTAGAATTTCCGATTTGTTAAGCGCAATATAAAGGCCTGTAGATCTAATCGGCTCCTAAAATAGCTATCCTGGACCCTGCTGTCTCCGAAAAGACTATTTTTTAAGTTAGATAAAGAGCCCAAAATTGTCTTGCTGCTAATGGTGGACATCTTGAATAATATTGTTATTAACTGTAAACTAAACTGTAATAAACTGTAACCTAACATTGAATACAAAATTGTGCAAACGGAGATTATCTTTTACCAAATTTACTCACTCCAGTTGGAAACTTTAGGAGTCTATAAAATTGTTATGTTTAGATCTACAAGCCTAAAAATTAAACTCCTGATTAGAAATTTGACGTAGATTTTAAAAATGATCTCAATTTTTAAAATCCGATAACAAACGAGTCTGTAGACCCTGATTCCCCGTTTATTGAGACACTGTAAAAAATATGAAATGCATTTTCTTAATGATTTATTGATCTGTTCGTCATTTTATCCGTCTAAACATTAAGTTGTTTTTAATATGTGTTTTATATAGTTCTCAGTTTTACAGTACACAAAGCAACCTGAGGTGTACACTGTACATGTGTATTTATTTTTTAAACCTTTATTTAACTGTTGAATAGAAGAAGAAAAAGATTCAGCATTATTATTATTATTTTAGTAATTATTGATAGTTATATTCTAGTTTCTACTGCTCAACCCTACACCTGTGAAAGATGTCCCTACACTGCCCAGCTGTACTCTATACTACAAGAACATGTACATAAAGTACATAATAAACCTGTTCCTATTCTTCCTTGTGATAAATGTGAATATGTAGCACCTAGCAGGCTCAAACTAAAGCAGCACAGAAGTATGAAACATGAAAAAAGCATTTTTAATTGTGACAAATGTACCTTTTCTGCGCGCAAGTTTTCAATGGTAAAAAGACACAAAATAAGCGAGCACGGTGGGTTTTCGTGTCCGCACTGTGAATACACTACAAATCTACTTCCAAGCCTTAGGTAACAAAAAGATGATAATTCTGATGATTTTTATATCTTTGTTATTATTGTTATCATCATTATCATTATTATCAGTATTATTATTATTATTCATTATTATTATCATTATCATTATCATTATCATTATCATTATCATTATCATAATTATTATCTTTATCATCATTATTATAATTATTATTATGTTTAAAGAATCCATGTGTCTGGGAAACATGAAGGTGCTAAGTATCTATGTGATCAGTGTGCTTATGTTGGATCATTTCTAACAAGTCTACATGCACATAAAAAGAAGGTACATTTAACTTATTTAGCTTTATTTAAGAAAGTGATCACTCACCACAAACTTTAATTTTCTATTTTTTATATCAACATAATGACAATATGATCTAGTGGAATTCATAGATTTAAAAGATCTGAGATGGAATTTAAAGAATTTAAGCCGCGGTTTAAATCCGCCAAAACCCGGTTTAAATTAAGCGCCGGTTTAAATCTTGAAACATTTGATTACAATTTTAAGTGGAACCAACCATATTTAAACACCGGCTTAAATTTAAACCGCCGCTCAAATTCTTTAAATTCGGCCACAGGACTTCAGGTTGCAAAGATATAAAGATGAGCAAATTAGATTTTAAGGAGAAAAGTCAATTTTATTTTATTCTTTCTTGTTTTCTAGACCATACTAGGGGTTCCAGTGGGGAGAGGTGGGGTGGCAATTCTGATAAATAATTTCTTATTAATATATTTTTAATCCTTAAATTAAAAATAATTAAAAATACAAATATTGACCACGAGAGAAAAATGTTTTCAAGACTAGGTAATGGGAAACCATTTTAGATTTAACGACAAGGAATTTAATGATTGTGAAATAGAATTTTGTGAAAAAGAAATTTTACTTTGCATAAAGTTTGGTAATTTCTTCATTCTGTATTTAATTTAGGGTGATAACAGTAATTTCAATCATTATATCCAACATTTCACTAAAAATATGCTACGGAGAGAAAAATATTAAATATTCAATTTCCTTGTAAAATGAAAAAATATTTTACAGGGAATTGATTAAACAAGTTTTGCTGCAAATCTTAAATATAAGACGATATTCTCTTTTTTCTAATTCCATTTTCCATTTGAGATACTCTTCCTATTGTTTTGGAATCAGCTAATCTTATATTTTGAATTTCTTCCATAAATAATATAGGGGTGAATTTTCGGTAAAACTCAAAACCTGACTTTGTCATGTGAGTTTACCAAAATATCAAACAGTTTTAAGTATTGCAAGAAAAACATTTTGTTTATGGCGAAACTCTAAAGTAATCTTCATTTAAAAATCGTAAACAATTCCTTTAAGGTCCATGAGGGTGCACGGTATTCCTGTGATAGTTGTGAGTTTACTACAACGAGTTCCAGTGCTTTGGGAAAGCACAAACAGATCAAACACCTGGGCGTCAAGTACTTTTGTGATCAGTGTGAATATTCAACAACCATTAGATTTAGTTTAAAAACACACATTCAGGTTTGTAATAAAATATTTAATAAAAATGTAGATATTTCTAAAAATAACTTTTTACTTCTAACCTCTCATGAGTAGTTCACAACCCTAGCAACCTGATCTCGTAGACCTTTGAAATTTCCACTATCAGATTGAAAATGTATATGGATTATACAATGTAGAAAAGGAAGACAACTGTTAAATTCAAGTTCTGAGTTAAAAAAGTTCAATGAAGATGAAACACAGGAATTATTCATCACAGTATATTCAAATAGACGAAACAGACCCATCCCTGATTAAGTTAAATTTCAACCTACTGGTAAACTATTTGCTTTACCAGAGGCCTAATTTAAAGGATTTGAGCTGCGGCTTAGATTTAAGCCGCGGCTCAAATATGGTTGGTTCCACTTAAAATCGTAATCAATGTTTCAAGATTCAAGCTGGCGCTCAATTGAAACCTGGTCTTAGGGGATTTGAGACGCGGCTCAAATTCATTAAATTCCTTACATATTGTCTTCCCATCTATAGTTTTGGGGGTTCCACTAAAATATTAGACAATACAATGTAATCGTTTTTATATTTAGAATAAACACACGATATACAAATACAAAAACAGATGATTGTTTGTTTCAGTCGAACCACGATGGTATCCGGCATCCCTGTAATGAATGCAGCTACCAGGCGACAACTTTACAGATCTTGAAGAGTCACAAGAAGAGCATCCATGAAGGGGTTCGCTATCCCTGTGATATGTGTGGATATGCTGCTACTGCTAAATATAAACTGAAATTACACAAGATGAAAAGGCATGTTACAGAGTAAATGGTCAAACTTATGATTTAAATTTTATTTAATTGATAATTTAAAAAATTAGATTATTTTAATTATTTTTCTGTAATAGTGAATAATAAGAAAAATAAAACCGTATTTTTAAAAATTAATACTTTTTTAACGAATTCCATCATTACTGTGCTTTTTAGAAAGATAATACGCATTTAGAATTAAGCTTTTTGAAACATTTCAAAAGTGTGTATAAAAAGTACGCTGTATACAATTTATAATATATGGTATTACAATTAGTGACGGTATATGAGGTTTTTATCTATCTGTCTTAGGAGACGACATTTTCCGTACATTAGAGAGCATCTAGAGTAGCAAACCTTATTATATAACCTTGCTCACAATAAGACTATCACTGTTGTAAGTGTAGTATTGTTTGAAAACCAGGTGTTTTTTTTTACTATTTCTATCGGGTTTAGGAAATCTTGAATTAAAGTTTTTGTTAACAATGCTTTGATATCTGAACCCTCTTAAAGATACTATAGACGGTATTTCAAGGGACCAAAGACGGTATTTCAAGGGACTAAAGACGGTATTTCAAGGGACTATAGGCGGTATTTCAAGGGACTATAGGCGGTATTTCAAGGGACTATAAACGGTATTTTAAGGGGCTATAGACGGTATTTCAAGGAACTATAGACGGTATTTCAAGGAACTATAGACGGTATTTCAAGGGACTATAGACGGTATTTCAAGGGACTATAGACGGCATTTCAAGGGTATGTACAGTATTTCAAGGGACTAAAGACGGTATTTCAAGATACTTTAGACGGTATTTCAGATATCCATTATTTTATTTCAAAAATTGTTATTTTTGATCGTGATTTCTCTATAAAGTGAAAAGATACAGAGAAAGTTATCAGAATTAAATACAATTTAAGCTTTAAAAGAATATGATATCTTCCACATTTTTAAACAGATAAATGGTTCAAGTGTACCGTTGTGAATTGGGCATGCCCCTCCTCACATAGAAAGTTCCTTATATAATCCTGTTCCCAAGGTGAATTCTATTGTTTAAATGTACTTAGTACTTAAGTTTGAGAGTGTATTGCAAACTATTAGATAAAAGAATCCGACCTGGATTCATCTTGCATAATTATTGAACTTTAATCTCAGAATTCCTAAAGATATTCTGTTATAAAATACATATCGTAAGAAACTGCAAAAATGGAAAATTTTTCTGCACTGTTTGACCCGTGCAAATTTAACTATACCAAGCCTCCACGATACATCAGAGAAATTGAGTTTTAGTCTTATTTTCTAATCCCTATATCTTTGCCAACCCTTGTTATAGACCTTAGATATTTCAAACTATGAATTCTGATAGATCAGCTAGTCAATGTATGAATTCTGATAGATCAGCTAGTCAATGTATGAATTCTGATAGATCAGCTAGTCAATGTATGAATTCTGATAGATCAGTTAGTCAATGTATGAGTTCTGATAGATCAGCTAGTCAATGTATGAATTCTGATAGATCAGCTAGTCAATGTATGAATTCTGATAGATCAGCTAGTCAAAGTATGAAATGTCAAAAGCTTAAACTATCAGGTTACAAAGATATAGGGATTCAAAAGTTTGAGGTAAAATTCAAATTCTTTTATGCTAAAACGCGATAAATACATTTTCAAAAATCAAATTCTGAACTGAATTTTTTTTTAATCTATCATAATTTTTGAGACATAAGATATACCTTTTCTAAAAAATATTATTAAGATTTAAATCAATCTTTTAAAGAAAAAAAGTTAAATAGAATTACAAAATATCAAAAAATTAAAGATTTCAACAAAATCAACTCAGTATTTGTTCAGTTGGGTAAGAACCTTCAAAGTTTTGAATAAAGGAATTGAGTCTTTGCCACAAACTCAAATGTTCTAATCCCTATTTATTTACAATTTGATGGTGGAAACCTTTGATATTTCAAACTTATAGTTTGTGGCAAAGACTCAACTCAATTGCTTAATAGCGCAGGCTCAGAACTGTTTATAGCGGAGACTGGAGACTGGAGAGGTTTGGAACTGAATAGGAAATCTGGGAAGCTCATGAAAAATGGTTTCCAAAAGTACATATTACATAGAAATTTATAAAAACTGATTATTATTGTTATCATTATTTGATTTTGTAAGATATGTTCAAAGGAATTGAGTCTTTGCCACAAACTCTGATTTTCTAATCACTATATTTTTGGAACCAAATGTTGCATACCTTAGATATTTCAAACTATGAATTCTGTTAGATTAAGTTTTCTGAGTTTGAAATATCAAAGGTTTACAACATCGTGTACTAAAGATATTGAGGTTTTAATATTTGATTTTGTTCCAAAGACTCAATTCCTTTGGTTTAAGAGGTACTGATGAGCCATAGCTTAGTTCGGTTTTAACGTTTCACAAATATCAAAGACATTTTACAAACTTATTTGTGTTTTTTTTTAAAAAGTTTGCTTTTTTTGAAAATATTAACCCGAAGAGAAATATATGCAAAAAAACAAACAAAAACTTTAAAGACAAAAACCTTAACTTTTAACTAAAAAAACTAGAAAAAAAGTAACAACCTTTATGTATGTGTCTTTCTGCTGAAAATTCTGCTGAAAGGAATAGTCAAAGTATAAATACTTTGAAGGTTTTCGCACTGTTGCTGCACTGGTGTAGGAATAAGAAAAATTTTGTGGAGAGTCTTCACCTTTCAATTGTTTTAATCCTAGTTTCTTAATTCATTCTTTTAGAAATGATTTTTGTGGATTTTTATTTAATTTTTGGCAGATTTTGCTATATGGTTTGATGGGCAATAGCAATAATTTTTCTAACCTTTTCTTAAAAATTAAGCGCAAGTCAGGCTTACTTTTTTTACTAAAAAGTATGAAGGAGTTTAATCTCAAGTGACCCTCCATTTTAAGAGGGACATCCTCAATTTACAAAGGTACTCTTCAAACCTTTGACTGATCATCTATAGACAGAGATCTTGCAGTAAATACACAACGAATCTGAAAACGAAGATATCCCAGAGGAGGCTAATCCTTGCTTTGGTTTGCTCCAATTATAATTTTATAATTTTTATTCTTATATCTTATAGATAAAAAAATTGTTTAAATTTGTACATATATATATGAATTTTCGTATAAATTTGACAAAGTTTTATATCAATTTCTCGAGACAGAAACATCAGATATAACTTTCATGTGTTGCGATCAAGAGCTAAAGTGATTACCTTTCAGTCTATACCCCCTTTCATTTTTTCCTGTACAGTCCCTTTAAAAAACATTCTGTAAAAGTTTGCTTTTATAAAACTATTACCCTAAGGGAATATAAATATAAGGTAAAAATTAAGCTAAGAAGATTGTTTTTGTTCTTTTTTAAATATCTTCGTTTATGGTTAAAATTTGGCATACGACGGTTAGAAAAGCAAATGTCTATAGGAAAACCTAGTTGTGGAACGTTTTTAAGGTCAAAACATTTTTAAATTTTTTTAAAATTCGGTGATGGTGATGGACCAAACCTCTATAGAGTAAAAAAGTAGATGTTAGTTCCACATTTATTGAAAATATATTTCTGTCTGGATTGACCCTCGTCAGTTCTTGATATTGTTTCTGTCACAAAGGTTAAAAACGAACTTTTCTATTGGCCATTACAAGTTCTATGTATTGTTCTTATTTTGTAGTTGATATCATATAATCGACCTATTTCAAGAACAAATATTAAATTAAAAAAGTTTATTTGAATTTCAATAAATGTCAATAGAGACTTCTACGTGATTTCCTCTTCTTATTTACTTGATTATTCTGAACCTGGGATTTCTATTTGTTCTTATCTCTCCCTGTATATCCCGGTATATAACATCAAGCAAATGCTTTCACCTTCAGTTACTCATTCAGATCAAAGATGTCAGTAAGCTTAGAAACAAAGGTAATTGACATTTTACTATTTATGGGACTGTGAGCGTAATTTGAAGTGAGCTTTTATGCAAAAATAACAATGTCTGATTCATAAAAGCGTTGACTGATCAAGTGTAAATGAAATATCCATGTTTATAATTTTGAAAACGGATTATTATTAATTGTGGTTTCAAAAGTGACTTGCGCATTTCTATTGTAGAAAAACATAAAGAATATGTTAAACATTTTTTATCAAATAACGGTTTCAAGGGTACCGTTGTGAATCAGGAATTGCCATCTTTACGTGGAGTTATACCTTTAATACACGTCAAATACAATTTTATATTTCATTATTTTTATGTATATTTAAAAGTTACACCAGAGATTTTTAGTAATTAATATTTTTTTCAGAGCCAATTTGGATATTCTTTCGGTTGCGGTGTTCCGCAAGGAATTGCTTCGAGTCCCAAGGAGACCTTTATGTTTGGCAATCCTAAACCTGCGGGTGGGGATTTCTATCAACTCATTGGTAAACAGTCTCAACAAACTAGCTTTGGAGGTACTTAATTAGCTCTAGTTAAATGATTCATTTTGATCAGCTTTAGCTTAATAATATACTTTAATCAGTTTTAGTTGAATGATAAATTGAAAACAAATTTGGGAAAAAAAATACTTACAGTAATAGTAATGTTTTTAGGTGCTCCTGCTACTGCACCGAATACTTATACTCCGGTAAGACCCAGAAAGCAGAAAACTAACTTTAGATTCACTCTAGGTACTTATTTATTTCGATTATTAAAATATTTAATTTTGATTCTAAAATAATGAAAAGTAATCAGTATTTTTATTTAGATGAAACCTCTGGTAAGCTCACCCAAAGACAAAGAGAATTCTATGAAGAAAATGGATTCCTTGTAATTCCAAACCTTATCCCTGATGAATTGATTGATGAATGCCGGAAACGGTTTCTCGATCTTGTAAACAAGAAGGCAGAGGCCGGAAGTATTTTATTGATGAAAGACCTGTCTCTCAAGGACAAGAAAGGGTTGCCCAATGAAAGAATTTACAACAAAATTCAAGATTATGTGTGGGACGAAGTTCTCTCCAAGTATGTTTGTCTACCGGAGTTACTTGACTATGTACAGTGTTTTACCGGTAGTGATATTCGTGCAGTACACTCTATGTTGATCAACAAACCTCCAGATGTTGGAACTAAGACCTCTAGGCACCCACTTCATCAGGTATGTACTACAGTGTACATGGGTCCAATCGTTTCATGATCTAAACCTGCACAAGGTTTTGCTGTTCTAAAGTAACCGTACAGCATATATATTCACTCTTTATAACAAAGTTTAGAGTATTTTTTAATGAAAATTATGTTTAGGACTTGCATTACTTCCCATTCCGTCCTGCTGATCGTATAGTAGCTGCTTGGACCGCAATGGAACATATTGATGATACTAACGGTTGTCTGGTTGTACAGCCTGGGACTCATAAAGGAGGTTTAGAACAACATGATTACCCAGACTGGGAGCAGGGGGTTAACAAGATGTATCATGGTATCCGGGGAGCAGAAAACAATCCTAGAGTTCATCTGCACATGGAGAAGGGAGATACGGTGTTCTTTCATCCCTTGATCATCCACGGATCAGGGACCAACACTTCAAATAATTTCAGGTAATAATTCAAATTCAATTAGGTCTTTGTCATAAACTCAAATATCTTTGCAACCTTGTTGTGTAAACTTTTGATATTTCAAACTGAGATTTTTTGATTTAACAGAGTTCATAGTTTGAAATATCTTGGGTTTACGACATTAGGTTAAAAAGATATATATGGGATTAGAAAATCAAGAGATTATCCAATTTTAGGGAAGGGGCAATTGAGATTTTGACAGTTAGCTTAAAGGATTTTTATGTGAAAAACATTACAAATCAATTTCCTGACAAAAACAAATAATCTTCTGTAGGAAAGCAATCAGCTGTCATTACTCCACCAGCAATATAGAATATATTGATGTGAAAGGAACAAGCCAGGAGAATATTGCACAAGAGGTAAAATTTGTCTACAGATTTATTCAATATGTACAAAAGTCAAAAAATAAAAATAAATCTTTTTTTATGATTTCATTTAAAAATACTTTTTTTCAGGTTGAAGAAATTGCAGCCCGGAAAGGAGTTGTCATGGATTTTGTTGATCTTTGGGAGTTCAGATCTAGAGACGTCAGAGGAAGTAAGGCTGAAGCTCATCTCTAGAAGAATAATCTAAAGTCAAAAATTTTGAATGCAATGGCACTCATCCACAACTGTAGAGCTCGATATCCTCTCTGGTAACTTTTCGATATCCCTGCATCAGGGTACAATCACCACGGGATAACACAGAGGAATAAGATTAATCTGTATATTTGCATCAATTGAAGATGTATTGCTCGATCCCCAGGTTTCCATCACAAAGGTTTTGACCTTTGATCAAAACTCTTCAAATAAACATTGAATCTCTTACTAAATGTTTTTCATATATACGTATTTATTTATCTATTTAATATTCCATCATTATATGATATAGCAATTTAATGAAATATTTCTTATAAAAACCATAAAAATAAACGTTTAAATATACTTCTTGAGTTTTTTTTGCTTTGAAATATGTTTATTTGTTTATATATGACGACAGTACTGAACAACAACAAAAAATTAAAGGGATTGTTCCTTGTTCAGATATCATGGTACACTGATAACCAGAAAACTCTGAAATAGAAAGACGACTTTATAGCAATACTTATGTGAAATGGTTCTGTTTTTAATAAATACAGAGGCCCCATAGTAATCTGGACAAATTACGTTGTACATTGTCCGATTTTCGTAGAGTTAAATACGCTCTCATTGGTAAATACACAATTTATGGATTGCGATTAACCTAACCTAGATATGCATATATATATAACTCGGTCAAACCCATATTTGATTGCACGCACAACTTGTAATTACGCTGTTAAAACCTAACTTTAATCTAAGATCTAGAAATATACTCAGTTGATATAGAGACTCCGCTTTGATTACTGCGAGAGAGTAATTTGGTTCTCGTTGAAACATACAAGCTGAGATCATACCCATTGGTTTGGCATTGATAGCTTACAAGCTAGTGTCCGGTTGACATCGATAGCTTATGAGATCGTGCCCATTGGTTTGTCATTGATCGATTAATAGCTAGTGTCCGTGTTGAATTGATAGCTGACGAGATCGTGCCCATTAGTTTGGAATTGATAGAGTATGAGCTAGTGTCCAGTTGACATCAATGGCTCATGAGATCGTGCCCATTGGTTTGGAATGGATAGAGTATGAGCTAGTGTCCAGTTGACATCAATGGCTCATGAGATCGTGCCCATTGGTTTGGCATTGATAGAGTATGAGCTAGTGTCCAGTTGACATCAACTGCTCATGAGATTGTGCCCATTGGTTTTGCATTGATTGATCAATAGATATTAGAAAAAGGATTGAGTCTTTATTAAAAACTAAAATATTCTAATCCCTATATCTGTGAAACCTAGCAGGGTTAATCTTTGATATTTCAAACTTTGATTATTTATATGGACATTGGGTTTCAATAATAGAGTGATTAATCGGAGTTTGTGGGTTAGACTGAATTCTTTTAATCTTCTTTACTAAGCTTAGCTGCTTTTCGCAGTACTCTCCAACATTCTGATATATAATTATAAACACTGGGCTTTCAGGCGCTTCGCGCCCATCTTCTATTTTATTTGTAAACATTTTCAAAATTTTAAGTCAAATTTTGTTGGAGGCAAATTTTGGATATTTTGATCATCAATAAACTTTCCCTAGGGACATGTAAAGTCCGACACAAATTTTAGGTCCGATCAGTTTAGCCGTTTTGACGTTTTTTGGATACGAACAGACTAGCAAAGTATATTTATAATCATATGTTAGATTTTAAAACCCTTTCTTACCGAGAGGCAAATATATAAATATATATATAAATATATATACAGTGATAACCAGGAAACGGTAGAATAGGACATTAGCCAAAACTGAAGTGTATTTGATTGATGATGTTACAAAGCAATTAGCTTTACTGGTAAGTTAAAAATCAACTATTAAGTGAAATGGGCCTGTTTACACTGCACAATTGCTGTGCCTCATGTTTGTTGGACTATATTCAGTCATAATTGGAATCTAAAAGTCCTAAAAATAGTAAAAGGAAAGCCATAATTTCAAAAATTATTAAATAAAAAAATATTTTTTAGTCTACATTACAATATTGGTGTTCCAATACTGTACTTTCAAAAGCCAAAATTGGCTTTCCCTTAATACTGGACACGAACATGCCTTTCTCCCTCGGTTGGAAAGGGTTAATTTCAACAGGTTGGGGAGGAGGGAGAGCGGGGAGGGGGGTTAATCATTAGTGAAAGTAGAGAATATAGGTGTGTGCGGTATAATGGGTGGGGGGGGGGATGTAACTTTTACGAGGTACATAGCGCAAAGTGAGGGAAGGGGTATGGAGAGAAATAGCGGTCAAATGAAACCAGCGGTCAACCAAACTTGCCAGCCTATTCTTAGTATTACTAGATCAACCATAAGTTTACAACCACTTTGAGAAGAAGAAACTTGTATAATGAAACCTTTTGTAAGTATTCAATAATTTTACTATCACTACATTTAATGATTAAATACGCATAAGGTTGCGTAAATGTCGTCTTCCTTTTCTACAGTTTTATTTGTTTTACTGTAAAATATTTTATTTATTAAATACAGATTTATATTTCGACAAAAATTATTATTGTACTTTTAGATTGTATTCCTTGTACTCAGCAGTGCAGTAGCAACTAATAAATTAATTTGGCGGGAAAATGTGGCCGAACCACGTGAAGAGGAAACCATTTCTAATTTGGAAGATTTTTTCTCTTCCGGTGTGACGGGAGATGAGATCTCTCACCAGAGGAATTTTTACAATCCTATTCCGGATCCTTTCCTTCTACAAAAAGAAAGAGATTTAGGTAAATTTTTAATCTAAGTATTTATTGTATAGCTGTGTTCTTTAGCCATGGGGCCAGTGTATAATACAGGGACCAGGTAAGGGTCCCAGAAAATGAGTGTTAATGTTTACCATGAAGGTTTTGAGTTTTAGCCTCAAAAGGGTCTGCTTCTCCAAAGACCCCCCCCCCAAAAAAAAAAGACAAGGTCCTTTATACGTCCCTGTACAAATCTATTTAGCATTTTTAGATCCAAAATTAACCTTTTTGTTTAGAGGCATTTAATTAGCCTTTTGCAATGGGAACCATACAACTGTGGAATGGTAAGATTTCTGAAAGACTCAAGTTATGATTTTAAACAGTCCAATAACCAATTGTGTAGTGTGCACACCCATATTACATCAAAAATATTAACTTCAAACCCAATCCTGGCAAAACATCAAATACATATAAGATGACCTCAATGTCGTCTTCCTTTTTCACAGTTGTGTGGCTCTCACGCTGTACCTATTATTGCAAGATTTTCATGCCTAAATCTAGGTTTGGATGTGCTGACTGCTCTGCTGGGCGGAGGTCTCTCGTTTACACGATGCGAGCGTTCATGTCTCCGCGGTGTGTGTCTTCTCCGCTCCGGTCAATACAGGTAAACTAATGTAACCACTATCCATCTGAACTTTCTTTTTAATTGCCTTCTTCCTTTTTTTGAAATAATACAGTGAGAACCATAAAACTCTGGGATAGGAAGCCGACTTTTTTACTTTAGATAGTCCAATAATCCCTATATCTTAATTTAATTGTGTAAACCTTTGATATTGCAAACTTAGACCGTTTTATCTAACAGAAATTATAGTTTGAAATATTAAATTCCAATTACAGGGTTACAACGATATAGGGGTTAGAAAACCAGCGTTAAGGGCCAAAACTCAATTCAGCTTTCTATGAAAATTATATCGTTTCTAAGAATTTTAAATATCAGCTTGACATATATTTAGATTTGTTCAGAACAATTATAGCTAAATGGCAATTACAAAAAATATATTTGGAAGATTTTATCTTCTGGTTGTTTAGATGTGTTCGAAGATCAAGTTTGGGAGGGGATAGACCTGAAAGTTTAAGGTTTTGTGAAGAGAACTGTCCAAGAAGAAATGGTTTTTGTCAAAGATCAGGCCAAGGATACAGGTTAAAAAAACATTTTTTTATTTTCAAATACAATTTAATGTTATAAAACTGATTATTTTATTTTATTGATGTCTCTGCAAAAGTGCCTTCAGCATTGCTTACTTCAGAAAAAATGTAAAATTTCTTAAAATCAAAAACTTCTCAAGCTTAAAACCTCTTTATCTTTCACATTTAAATAGCTGTTCCCCTAGGTTGTGTTCACAACTTTAATTTTTGAAAAAGAAATATTTTATATATTCTTAATTCTTTTAATCTAAATAGGATTTACGACACTTATCTGTAAATAAGAATGTTTACTGTATTTTACTACTTTTTTACTTCACAAACCAGTTAAATTTTATCTTTTTCTTAAAATCTTAAATTTGATTAAACTAGGTGTGTTCCTGTGACTGTTCTTCCTGAAAGCTTACGTTTCTGTCAACAGAATTGCCCAAGGAACAAAGTTTTTTCAATTTTACAATACATTTTCATTTAATGATTTTACAATTTTACAATATATTTTCTTTTAATGATCTAAGAACGAACTTGGGGTTAGCTATGCGCACCAGATCCGTTATTTCTTTAAATAAACTGTAAAAATGAGTCAGAAATTCCCCCGTCATAAGAAAAAATTGTAAACATTTTCTGATTTAAAATCCGAATCCATTTTTACAGGATGGGTCCAGGATGTGGATTAAAGTCAAATTAATCAAAAATCACCAAAACCTATTTTTTTAAAGAAAAGAATAAAACACAATGTTTGAAGACGGAATGGAATCTGCCGAAGGGCTGGGAACGGATACAGATGCCAACCAAGAGACTAAAAAATCGAAAATCAGCATAATCTGACATAATTTACTGAATCAGCTGACTTATTCTGTTCTTGCATAAATTATAAAATCAGCTGACTTATTCTGATTTTGCAGAAATCATAAAATCAGCTGACTTATTCTGATTTTGCAGAAATTATAAAATCAGCTGACTTATTCTGATTTTGCATAAATTATAAAATCAGCTGACTTATTCTGATCTTGCATAAATTATAAAATCAGCTGACTTATTCTGATCTTGCATAAATTATAAAATCAGCTGACTTATTCTGATCTTGCATAAATTATTAAATCAGCTGACTTATTCTGATCTTGCATAAATTATGAAATCAGCTGACTTATTCTGATCTTACATAAATTATGAAATCAGCTGACTTCTTCTGATCTTGCATAAATTTTAAATTCAGCTGACTTATTCTTATCTTCCATAAATCCGAAAATCAGCTTACTTATTCTGATTTGGCATAAATTTAAAAAACATTATTTACACTGTATAGGATATATTATTTGCAATGAATGTAGTAAGAATTGTATATTTGAATGATGTTCAATGATATGAAAATAAATGTATAACGAGTGATATGTTTTTTTTAATTCCAAAGAACCAAGGAGTTAAGGCGTCATTAAATTGATTTGCGGGGAAATTTAACGCTAAAATAATATAACCTCCAAAAACATAACTGACAAAAATATAACGACCAAAAATTTAACCATTTTAGACCAAAAATATAACTTTTTTAGACCAAAATTATACCCATTTTTAATTAAGCCAAAAATATAAATTTTTTTGACCGCACATAAATTTTTTTTTGACAAAAAACATTTTTAGCTAAAAATATAACCATTTTTAAATACAAATATAACCTTTAACCAAAAATAATAATTTTTTTTACCAAAAATATAACCATATTTTCGACAATTTTTTTTCAACCAAAATATAACTATTTTTTGGCCAAATATATAACTTTTTGACTAAAAATATAACTATTTTTGACTAAAAATATAACTATTTTTGACTAAAAATATAACTATTAAAACATGACATACCAAAAATATAACCATATTCGACCAAAAATAGGTTTTATCTGCCTTGTCAATGTATGCAAAGACTTTACATGAATACTTGTTGCATCCTGTGCATAAGTAAGTTTTCTTTTTCATACACTATGCCCACTCTTGTCCACTAAAATGAGAGGAAAGGGATACATCTCACTTGACACTGATTCTTCGTAAATTGCGAAGTTTCCTTTATCAAAGGGACCGTTCATTTATTTGGGTACTTTCATGGTAAACTAAATTGCCTATTAGCTATTCATTGGTATCAGTCTTACTTTTCAACGGCAACTGTGGCCTGAGAAAAAGTCGATTTATCATTCAGAATTCCAGCGCAAAGGTATTTATTTGATACCTTTGCATTTACGACTAGGACATTTTCTGATTATTAATAAAGCATTTTATGGCTTTGATTTAATACGCTTCAGAGAAATCACATTTACGCAATAATAAAAATTGATTCTTATCATTATTAAAGCGCTTGATTATTAAGTTTCAATTATTAAAATAATTGCATTTTTGGTTATATTTTTAGTTGAAAAATGGTTCTATTTTTGAAAAAAAAATAGTTGTATTTTTGGTTTAAAAATGGCTATTTTTTTGGCTAAAAATTGGTTGTATATTTGGTTG
This sequence comes from Eurytemora carolleeae, assembly GCF_000591075.1. NCBI lineage: Eukaryota > Metazoa > Arthropoda > Copepoda > Calanoida > Temoridae > Eurytemora > Eurytemora carolleeae. The sequence continues at coordinate 103,997 of NW_019396295.1, read as the reverse complement.
GTTATATTTTTTAATTAACATAAATCATTTGTATATTTCACTCATTTAAACAAAACTTTCAGATTTCGAATATTTTTTTGATTTTAAACTGCAATTTTTTTTAATCTGAGCTATAATGAATTTCTTTTTTCCCGAATATACTTCAATCTTGTTTAGAAGAACGATTCTCTTCTGTTATAGTAAAGTTTCAAAAAAGTCGTACAACAAAATTAAAGCTTTATTTTACAATGATGACAATTCCATTATATTATATTTTTTTTACAATTTTCGGAACATAACTTCGTTTCTCCTGTTGAAAAGTTTAAATGGCGAGTCGTATCCCATTGTGTAGTAGGTGGACAAATCAACTCCATCCTGAAAAAATATTTATTTAATAAACATTTAAAACACATAATTGAGAGACGCCTTGATGGCAATTTAATAACAAAGTTTTGTACGACTCAAAAGATCAGTGTACACATCAAATATAAGTTCGCATTATTTACAGTTAGACCCAGAAAACTGTAGAATAAGAAGAAGACTTTTAGGCAAAAGTAATTACTAACTGAAGTCCATTGAACATAATTCACGGTAATTACGGAGTTAACACAGATCCAATTCAGTTGACTAGTTAACCTATTTGCCTTCAAACAATAAAATTGCTTAATTTTCCTCTTCTCATTCCACAGGTTTATGGGTCTCACTTTAGCTATCAAAAATCATACAGGATCTTTGAACCGTCTTTCAATTGTCAGGTTTACAGGATACCATGAAGTTTAGAATAACAACTCAGATCCTTTTTATTCACGGGCAGCCGTAGTACATTTGAATTTCCGAGCCGGGACAACCTTTCCGGTCCCAGTTTGTACTGTATCGCCCAGACATGAATAAAGCAGACACTTAACAGGACTAGCCGATGCAACTAGGTTGACGCAGTCAGATTTTAGGTTGAATTTACTTTTACTAAAGGGTCAGGGGTGCGTGAATTGGTCTATATGGCCGTGACTGAAAACTTTAGAATTGAATAACCTTAATCCAAATATCCTTATCATAACATCCACTGTGGACACTTTTAATTTTCTTGGTAACCCTCTCGTTTGGATATCCTTGCTGGGGTTCCAACCAATAGAGTTCACATTGATTGTGCACCAAGCGGCGCTATGATTGGTTGAGTATCAAACTAAAGATTATATTAATCTGCAGATTAACAAAAAGGAGAGTTCAAGCATTGATCTGGATATCAATAATTCAAAAGTTTTAGCCCGGGACATTTATACATTTATTTTTCTAACCTGTCCAGTTAACTCAGCCCTGAACTTTTTGCTCTCTTCAGTCCAATCTGGGAATCTAAAAAATGAGTTTTTATCATCAGTTTAAAACCTTGATTCATTGATTGCCAGGAATATGCAGGAACCGTTTTAAATAGCTCCATATAATCATATAATTAAAAAACTAAATATCTGCAACATTCCATTATCAGAAAGTGAAGAATACGAAGAATACTTTCGATGTATGGCTTATTTATTAAGGTTTAACTGTAAAATAACTGATTATTTACTATAAACTTTACCATTCTAATATTTATAATTTTGCAACCTTTGATTTTTTAAGTTTGGTTATTTATTATTAAACCCAACAAAGTTTAAATTCTAAAATTTTAAAGGCCTTCATCGTCAGATTTCAAAGAGAGAAGATTTAAAAAATCAGAGTTAGAGGAGAATAATTAGCTTCTGTTACCATCTGTTGATATTGGTATTGTGTGGATTATCCGATTCACATTACGTTACCAGTACGTTACAGTATGTTACCAGTACGTTACAGTATGTTACCAGTACGTTACAGTACGTTACCAGTACGTTACAGTATGTTACCAGTACGTTACAGCATGTTACCAGTACGTTACATGTTACCAGTACGTTACAGTATGTTACCAGTACGTTACAGTATGTTACCATTTAAAGCTTTTTCTGATCAAGTATGAAATATTTATCCATGTAATTGTTGTTTTCTAAGCTGATCTTTTAAATTTACGGCCGTACTTTACAAAAGTGACTTGCGCATTTCTTGCTTCACAAATAATGGAGAAATTATCAGAATTAAACAATTTTCTAGGTAGAAACCCGACGTTATCTTCTATATTATTAATCAAATGATGGTTTAGATGATGTTTCAATTGTGAGATGGGCAGCTGGCATGATTTTCAAATGGAGGGTTACTTGAAATTACGCCTACAGTTCCAGGTATTATATGAAAAGCCCTACCCTGCATCGATAGTTTTGACAAGGTATGATGAAGTAGGTATTGATACAATTCTCACTCTAGGATCAGTAGGGGTAGGTGGAGAACTCTGCAGAAAACAAAGTATCAATAAATATATTTTATGATTTACTTATTTTTAAATTTAAGATTTAAACTCAGGCAACAGAATTAAGTCTTTGCTACAAACTCTGATTTTCTAATCCCTATATCTTTGCAACTCAATGTTGTAAACCTTAGATATTTCAAACTATGAATTCTATTAGATCAAAAAATCTAAGTTTAAAAAAATCAAAGGTTTACACCATCAGAATGCAAAAAGTATGAGATAAGAAAATTTGAGTCTGTGGCAGAGACTCAATTTCTTTGTAGTTAACTTGTTACTGACATTGATGAAATTAATCTACTTTACAAATTATAAATTATAAATTAGTGACAACTTTTCGATGCTCTGGTAGGTTAAGCTAATCTTGTGGCATTTATAATTTGTAAACCGACCTGAAACTCTAATTTATTTTATAATTTGTAAACCGACCTGAAACTCTAATTTATTTTATAATTTGTAAACCGACCTTATTATTATCATTATCATTATCATTATTATTTATTATATGTGGTACCTTGGGCTGAAATTTTGTCATAACTGGGACAGTCATCTCTATTTTCTGTTCTAAAAATATAATATTTTAAATTTTTGTATATTCTGTAGAAAATTGTTTAAAATGTCCTCTGAGACCGGAACCATAAAGACGACATATTTTGTTAGATTTCTTTAAATAAGAATTAGAACAAGAACAAGAACAAAAGCAAGAACAAAAGCAAGAACAAGAACAAGAACAAGAACAACTTACCTCTATCATTATCTCCTGAAATATATCTGAACATATTCATGAACATGCTATCTTCTCCATCTCCCTTGGAGCAAACCCAGTTCTGTCCAGGATACAGTCTCTCCTCGTACCCCTAGACCAAAATTATCCTAAATAACTTAACGGGGCATTTAAAAACATATTGTGCGCGTGTACATTGCAACAACGTCTAGGCTCATTTCTGATTAAAATCTTGCCGGTTTTCAAACTTAAATGATTTTACTTGAGGTATTACCCGTAATTTTGTAATAAATAATCTTTTTTCTTATTTTTAATTTGGTTTCAAGTTTCTAATAGTGGTGTATTTAGTAAAGATAAAGTGTTTCCAAAAACATTCACAATTTTAGAGTATTCATTTTTCTTCAAAATTAAGTTCCTTTTAATTTTCAATGTGTTTTTAGATATAATCTTTTTTAATTTGATTGAATCCATACTTGAAATTTAGCAGTAACTGAATACGGTGCATTCTTGTAATTATCCACCTCCCCTGCCCTCTCATTAAATCCTAACAGATTTCCAACACCCCTAAATATTCAAATCTAAATTTAAAAAAGCTTATTTTGTTAAATAAGAAGTTTAATATGTAAATAATATATCTAACATCAAGGTGTTACTTTTTAAAACCTAGAAATGACACTGAATTTATTTAAAATTACACAATATTTATAAACTAAAGTTTAAGTTTAATTCTTGCTTTTATACAGGGTGTCCCACGAAACATGACAGATGGTGAATATTTTAAAATGTCTCTCCATAATTTGTTAAGTGGGCTGAAACCAAAGAGAATAATAAAAAATATTTCATGGCAGTCATATTTTACTTTTAGTAAAATTGATTTTAAAGTAAAATATATTTGAGTAAAAGGTTTCTTTAAAACTAAATAAACTGAAAATAAATAAGCATAAAATATAGTTTATGGAAGAAGATATTCAAAATTATTCACCAACTGTCATGTTTCGTAGGACACCCTGTATTTAACAAAACAAGTTGCTTGTGCGTGTAAAAAGTAGAGGAGTTAAGATATCACATAATCACACCAGCAAATCTTGATAAGATAAAAGAATTGAGTGGCTAAACTGCATGATATAAGGCCTTCAAAGGAATGAAGTCTTTGACACAAACTCTGATTTTCTAATCTCTATATTTGTGCAACCAAATGTCTCAATTTTTCTTACTACTGTGAAACCCTTAATAACGAATACATTGAAGAATTCATCAAATGTCGTATTCTTCACTTTCTGATAATGGAATGTTGCAGATATTTAGTTTTTTAATTGAATGATTATATGGAACTCTTTAAAACTGTTCCCGCATATTCATGGCTATTTATTTATTTTCGCAAAAACTGAAATTTACGTAATGTAGTATAAAACTCATTGAAAAATTGTCAAGACGACATTTGATAAATTCTTCCGATGTATTCGTTATGAAGGGTTTCACTGTATAAATTCTATCAGATCAAATTATTTGAGTTTAAAATATCAATGGTTCACACCATTAGGTTGCAAATAAATAGAGGTTAGCAAATTTGAGTTTGTGACAAAGACTTAATTCCTTTAACAAAATTATTATTGGAATTAAATTATAAAAATTTAAAATATAGTACTTGAAGAAATTATTGACGGGGCCCTGTGGAGCCGCAGCGCTTAGGCTCACACTTATAAGGAGTACACTTCCAAACAACATCCTAAATAATAATAATATAAGGAGTACACTTCCAAACAACATCCTAAATAATAATAATATTAATAATACCACTACTACTAAGTATAATAATGATAATAATAATAATGGCAATAATAATACCAATAACAATAGTAATAATAATAATAATGATACTGATAATGATCATTATATTTAAATAGTAGTAAACCAAATAATCTTAATATGAATGATACAACTTTGAATACCTACAAAGCTATGATGATCTTGAAATAATGATAAAATAGAAAATTAGAAATGGTTAACAATGGTTAACAACAATCCTAACCTGTATTCACCAGGTCTGTTAAAAGACTGCAATTGAACGCTAGAAACCACTGGGCTATATAAGGACGCACGCCGGGAAATGACAAAACAATAGATATAGTTTTTCTTTTAAAAAGAAAAATATTTAATTAAAACCAATTAAAGAATTTTTAAGGTTTTTGTTGTTTTTTTTTATTAAAAAAATCCTTTAAAAGTAATGAATTTGGGAGGTAGTGTACACGTTAAATAACCGTGTTTATATAAACGCTGTATTACCATAGATTGTATAAGTTGATTATTTTTTGGCTCATTCAGGCCTGAACGAGGGGAGGAGGGATTTTCCAACCACATCAGTACTTTGTCTATCCGAGCCGCATTTTGTTTATTACAACAATATTCATAACAGTGTTAAATGGAATAAGATAACAAGTTAAGTTAATGTAAATCTTATATTCTAATTGTAAACTTTTGTAATTGCACATTGAAATGAAGAATAACAGTATCAAAATAAAAAATATGAAAATGCAAAATATACAACTATTATTACACTTACTTTAAAAAATATGAAATTTTGAGCACTTTGAAGTGATTCGTTGAACAAGTGAGATAAAGAAGGGGTATTGAAGTGATTCGTTCAACAAGTGTGATTATGAAGGGGTATTGAAGTGATTCGTGCACCAAGTGTGATTATGAAGGGGTATTGAAGTGATTCGTTCAACAAGTGTGATTATGAAGGGGTATTGAAGCGGTTAAGCCTTCTCCCTCTCTAATGGTCACGGTAGCAAGCCCTAGCTGGGCCCCTTCCCTTCAGCAACCAATGATAATTCAAATAATTTAATTGTGTTATATTTTTCAATTGTTCCAAACATCCGCTTTTCTCTTTATTCACATGTTATTTTATAAATATATATTTATATAATTTTTTCATGTTTTTATACGTGCCAAGATGTTTCATTTTAAATGTAAAAACTTTTTTCATCGATTTTTGAAGTTATAATTTTTTAAACCATTCATAAAATAATAAGTATTATTATTTAATCCCAACATAATTCTAAAATGTTGTAAAATTAAAACCTTTTTAATATCTTGTTTTTGAAAATAAATGTTTTCCGGCCCCAATATCCAAGAATGTGTAGTTAATTATCTGGAACTATCCTTTTTTTAAGGAAATGAAATAAAAAATCTAAGGACTTCAAGATGTAAATTCTTTAATAAAAATTTTATAATATTAAACTGAATTTGAATTCTTAGAATAAGTTAAATACTTAAAGAACTTGTTGATAAATACTTTGAAAATATTAATTTCAAATGTAATAAAATATTTTTAATTAATTCATTACTAGATTACTTTTACCCCTATACCTAAATCCGACTGACGTCTGAATGACCCAAAAAAGATGGGGGAAGGGGGCACAGTGACCCCCCTCTCTATTTCCTTCTTATCATATACAATTATAAAACAATTGATACATTTTTGGAAAGTCCTTTGATTCTATTTCAATAAGCTGGAGAAAAAATACAAATTTGCAAAAAAGTTAGCAAAAAAACCAAAAAGTTCGCGACCCAGCTGATTCAAATATTCAAAAATATTTGTAAAATTTTCAAACCCCAAATGTGTAAAATTGTGAAAATTTTCTTTAAGGCGTGTGTGCAAAAATCTACGCAAAATTTCTTTGCAGAAATTGTGCAATCTTCTTGCTTTTGTTTAAGGCTTTCCAAAGAGTTATAAAATGTTGAAATCCAATGAACGGTAGTAGCTCTATATGTAAATATAGTCTGGTAGTAGCTCTATATGTAAATATAGTCTGGTAGTAGCTCTATATGTAAATATAGTCTGGTAGTAGCTCTATATGTAAATATAGTCTGGTACCATATGGCACTCATCCAATATGCCTGAAGACTCAGGCAGTAGGTATAAAAGCCCTGCTTCCAGCCTAAAGTGAGGGGCATGTATTAATTAGAAAGTCCAAAAATATTGAACAGCCTCAGACCAACACTTCTTGGTTATCGCAATCGGAATAGGGTTAAATAGATTTGTTCAGATTATCCTGCCCACGCTATAGTCTGAGCAGTGTTTAATAGGGTTAAATAGATTTGTTCAGACTATCCTGCCCACGCTATAGTCTGAGCAGTGTTTAATAATGTGACACTTAATTATGACTCATTCATTTAACCAAAAAAATCTTTTTAAAAGATTTTACTTCCTATCGTCTGCAGACAATTAAGGGCGTATATATACATGAATTTTTAAAGGGGGGGGGCGGGCTTACACATTTTTGACATTCCAGTGGGCTGGGGGGCTAAATCCTGAAAATCAAACTTTTCCCTTCTGTTCATAAATACAATAATCAAGGGCGTGTACAGGGGGGGCAAGGAGGCAGTGCCCCTTCCTAGACCCTAGAACACAGAGCTATTGTGGCGGAAGACGATCTGAGGAGAGAAGCCGGATACTCAGACGCGGCAAGAGGAACTATATAATTCTGCCACGTCACCTTGATATATTTTGATCTCTTAAATTTAGTTTTTAAATTTAGTTAGTTAATAAAGTAAATTATTTATCTTCGGTTGTATAAAATTGAGCGTAGCCAAACTATCACACTTTTCAAATCTGAAACTGAAGAGTGAAGAGTATTAAAAACATTGATTTGCTGTTTTTTTTCTGCTAGTTTTGTTTGATGGAGAGATAAAGTAGTCCTTGCATGGTAATTGGACTGTATAGTGTATGTGTACCTTTAAAGTAACCAAGAAGCCAAATGTTTTGAATTTACGGTTCAAATTTTGCCCTCCCCCGTAGAAGCTCTTAGGTGGGGGTAAAAAAAATGTTGCACTTCGTGCATATTTTGCCCCCCCCCCCTCTAGATTTATTTCTGTATACGCCCTTGACAATAATAACCCTAATTTGATATTTATAGACTTATTAATATGTTTATTATAAAGCTGTCAGATACATACTCACCTTTCTATAATTATCTTTATATAAATTGAAATGTCAAAATAAATGGATTTCTCACAGTAATTTTCTGATGATTTAATAATACAATGTTAAGAAGTTTATAAATAAATGCTGAATAGAATAAGGAAGAATTTGATCAACATTTCTGGTATTTATATACTTCTTATATCTAGACTTTATTGCGCTTTATCTCAAACTATTCTCCTACTTCTTCTTAGATTCAAAACTAGAGGAGCTACGAGGTCGCAAAATTTTACCAGTGATATTTTACTTTCTCCTTCTGTACAGTTCACAAGGACCTGCCCTTATTGAAGAGCTTCCTCGTATTGAACTTTAAATATGAAACCAATTAAATTTTCTCTTCTCATACTTGTCGTAAAATTTAAACTAGAGGAGCTACGATGTTGCAAAGTTGTGCCTATAATCTTATTAAAATTATTATTACTATAGTAGTAATTTTATTCTTCTCCAAGAATTCTTAGTATTTATCCAGGTAGAACTCTTGGTATTTATCCAGCTAGAATTCTCAGTACTTATCCAGCTAAAATTCTTGGTATTTATCCAGCTAGAATTCTTGGTATTTATCCAGCTAGAATTCTTGGTATTTATCCAGCTAGTATTCTTGGTAATTATCTAGCTAAAATTCTTGGTATTTATCCAGCTAGAATTCTTAGTATTTATACAACTAGTATTCTTGGTATTTATCCAACTAGAATTCTTAGTATTTATCCATTCTAGAATTCTTGGTATTTATCCTGCTAGAATTCTTGGTATTTATACAACTAGTATTCTTGGTATTTATCTAGCTAGAATTCTTTGTATTTATCTAGCTAGAATTCTTGGTATTTATCCAGCTAGAATTCTTGGTATTTATCCAAATATAAATTATTAAGCACCACATACAATGCAAACTATGTATAAGTTTAATTAAACCAACATGAAAATAAACTATTACAAGTAGTTAAAGCTAGGCCTACCCCCCCCCCTTTTTCCAACCATTACCATGTCAAAAACATTCCGCATGCCAAAACCATGCAAACTAATTAGTTTTGAAAAATTTCTATAAAAACTAACCTTTCTCCTTTATTCCCCCCCCCCCTTCTTGAAAGCAATGAGATTAAATCTTATTGTTTTCTTTGTAATTTAAAATAATTGCTCTTGAAAATAAAACTACACAATTTTCATTTAAATCAACACCCCCCCCCCCCTGTGAAACCCTACTTTCATATGACTAGGATTTTTGGCTTGAGTTTAAGCCATCTTCTGCCAAAACTATTGGTTCGTCAATACATCTTCTACAGAGAGGGATTATTATGCACATATATATATATATTCATATATCCATAAGTAGAAATATTTCTTGATTAAACATTTACTTACAATTTTTTATTATTAATTATGTTTCATATACAGTGGTAGGCGATTATATCAATACAATGAAGACGACTTTTTATTTAAGTTTTAATTGTTAACAAGATATTTTCAAACTTCAAGCTTACAAGTTCGTTGTTAAAGAGAAGCTTTTTGATAGCGTCTCTTGACTTCTATGTTTATGTGTATCAATGCTGTTTGACAGCTTGACATGAATAAAAATTCAAATTTTATGTCGTCTTCACTGTATTGAGAAAATCGCCTACCACTGTATTTAACAATTTCATTTATTTTAATATATATACCTATGTTATTTTTATTTTAATCAAACAGTTTTCAACAAATTTTAGCTTTTGATTGCCATAATTATAGTAAAGTTTTGCATACATTATACAGGGTGAATATTTCAGAATGTCTTCTTCCATAATTTGTTAAGTTGTTTGATACCAAAGACAAAAATAAAAATATAATATGGGAGTCATGTTACAGTAAAATTGATTTTAAAGTGAAATATATTTAAGCAAAAGATTTTTTTAACGAAAAAAACTGCAAAAAACATTTAATATTTTAATACATTATATGGAACTATTTATCAACTGCCATGTTCGTGGGACACCCTGTAATTGCAAATATTTTGCTAGATGTCTCTATATTTGCAATTTTTTGTGGTCCTACTTCACCACCCTCACGCCCCTAAAATACTTTGTTTGTTTTGTCCCAATTAACGTTAAATCGGCTGAACCAAGTGATACCACATATTTTCTCCAACCCTAACTTCCCCAGTCACTAATTTTCCCAAACAGCAACTTCCCCAAGACCAATTTCCCCATGCAGTAAAACTCTTAATTTCTTATGGTTGTTAGAAAGTGCTATGATAATGTTATCAGACTCCATCACAACGGCTGTTGCTGCACAGTGTTATCTTTTCTCCTCACAGTTCCAGAATGATTTAGATTGGTCCCTTGACATTGATTGTAGGTTGTACTCATACTTATTGGGATCCACCAGAACATTTCTCTTCTTCGAGGACAGTGTATAAACTGCCAACATTATCGACTCTAATCCAACTGATTTTTTTTATATTTTAAAAGTTGCAATTTTTTTATTTTAAAATTGCGCATTTGTTCATTGGAATAATGTTAAAAACGGAAATATTTGATATTTTACTGCATGGGGAAATAGTTGTTGGGGAAGATGCTGTTTTACTGCATGGGGAAATTGGTGTTGGGGAAGTTACTGTGGGGGAAATTAGTGATTGGGGAAATTGTTGTTGGGGTAATTGGTTGTTGGGAAGTTGCTGTTGGGGAAGTTGTGGCTGGGGAAGCTGCGCTGGGGATCTAACCTAACACCAAAATGTAGACCACTAACTTTATTTATTAGGAATCTAGGGAGGTTTTTAAAAAGAAATGAGAAGCAAGTTGGAAAAAATATCAAAAAACATATTTTTAAAAAGTTACAAAAGTACAACTTTAAGTACAACTTTTAGCACAGGTTAAGGGGGGAGGCGTTTGGCGCCCCCTCTAATTTTTTGCCCTATAGCACTCTCATTTTTGACACATCCCGTGAAATTTTTGGACTTTTAATCAATAGAAATTTAAAGGATTTTTTGTAAATTTTATTTTATGCATAGGTTAGGGTACAGGACGGAAAATAGTCCAGTCATTGTAAAAAAAATCTAAAATAGCCCATCACTTTTTTATGACTAAAGCTACAGATCTAATAACTATATTTTTATAAAGCCCTTGAAAACTGGATATAGAAACATGTGGTAAAAAAAATATTTTCAACAGTTTTTTGACCTTTTTTTTGACATTTTTCAACACGCCCTAGCACCAAAACTATTATAGTTATAGATCTAATTTTTTTTCAATGAGCTGACCTTGAAGAAAAATTGGGCTACGAACATGCATTTCAACCATCAGGTTGCAAATGTATAGGGATAAGAAAATTAAAGTTTTTTACAAAAACTAAGTTCCTTCACGCATCATGGAAATATCCCATAAGAACCATTATAACAGAATATGTTTAGCTTTCTTTGTAAAATATTTCTTTTTATAGCAGAAAATATCATCTTTCTTGCAATTCTTGTATTTTAAAGTATAAATTTCAATTTTGTTATACTACGGCACGGTACATTCCACTTCATTTGACGTACCGGGCCGAATTTCAACTAGCCAGGGCAAGCAGTGTAGTACAAATACAGACATATATGAGGCAAAACGGGACTGTACGCCAAATGAATGACCCCGTTCTAGTAAGATTAATGTGACGGGTACCAAAATAGAATTATTGAATGAAAACTAGAGTAAATACAGTGAAGCCCTTAGTAACGAATACATCGAAAGAATTCATCAAATGTCGTATTCTTCACTTTCTGATAATGGAATGTTGCAGATATTTAGTTTTTAAATTAAATGATTGTATGGAATTCTTTAAAACTGTTCCCGCATATTCATGGCTATTTATCTATTTTCGCAAATACTGAAATTTACGTACTATAGAATAAAACTCATTGAAAAATTGTCAAGACGACATTTGATAAATTCTTTCGATGTATTCATTATTAAGGGTTTCACTGTAGTATTTCATTATTTCTATTATTTCTATTAAACTTTAACTTAAACTTAGAAGGTTTTGCAAAAAGTAAAGGTTCAGTTTGAAATCAAGGAAGTTAACAATAATTATGTTTTAAGAACGACTAAACCAAATAGATTATCAAAAGGTTGAATCGGATCATTGAATGATTCTAAAGATGATTTTATATCCCGTTCTCTCTTTTATTCTAACTTGACAATATTCCTTCAGTCTTTTCAAAATGTCGTCTTCATTTTATCCTATCTGTATCCTTAATCTTCAATATTTTGTTTATTATCTTCCAATCTAGTGGTTCCCAACGTAAAAGTTACGTAAAATCCAAACTTATGACAGCCCCGGCCCCACGTTTTGTAGATTAATAGTTTTGCAGTGGTTAAGTGTAGGAATAATTCTAAAAATAGGTGTATTTTCATTTATTTAAAATCCTTTAAGTAACTGGAGATATGAATATTATTATATGAATTACAAATACTGTAGATATTCCGATATTTCCAATATGAAAACTGAATAGAAATACCGATATCAGATTTGGTAAATATTTAGTTATTTTGTAAATATCATTTGTTAACCCTGGGTAGGGGCATAAAAAGTATTTTCAATTACAGCTGGTTACCCACAAATGACGAAACTTCAGAGATGATTGTAAGGAAATTGCCCAATAGCACTTAATATGCCATCAAAAGACTATTCATGTCCGTCGATCCTTTGTAGGCAACACTAATAGTCTGAAAAGGGTCTGTAAAGACCTGATTTCCTTTTAAAAGAATGGAATTTCCGATTCACACTGGTACTTCACTTTAAACCCTCTATTGGAGTAATCTATGTATCGTTTTTTTAACCTTTAAAAGGACTGTAAAGGAAAAATAAAATGGGGTATAGAATGAAACCTAAGAATCCCAGGCATTAAACGATACATATAAGACATCTACCAGATTTTCCTGTCTCGAGAAATTGATATAAAATTGTGTCAAATTTATACGAAAATTCATATATATGCAATTTTGTATAAAAGTTGTAGTATTAAATAGATCATATTCAACAAATCCTCAACCTCGACGATAATCTCAGATTTGCTCCTAATATAATTTTTTTATTTTGCATTTTTAATAGATATATTTGATAGCATAATTACATATAGTCCGTACAGTCCGTATTACATCATTAGATCTTCAGCCAATGGCAGTGCAGTATACTGGTCACATGATTTCCGTCTGTATCACGTGACAATGATACTGCACTGCCATCAGCTGAAGTTCTGGTGACGTAATACGGACTATGTCTATATGTAGTTATACTGTCAATTATATCTATTAAAAATGCAAAATAAAGATTGAAAAATTATAATAGGAGCAAACCTGAGATTCTCAGGCTTCTGTGGGATATAATCGTTTTAGATTGGTTGCGTATTTAATGAATATGATCTCCTTTAAGCGGGTGAAATCTGACAGATTGTTGGCATTATTAATCACAAACCGCATTTAAAAAATCATAGATTTTCGGAGAGATAATTAAAGAAGGTTTTCACCTTCCCCTTAATCAAAACACATGTTTGGGTCATTATTTAATAGAAAATAAGTTTAAAATAACTTTTTAAAATTAAAGAAATTGAATCTTTTCTACAAACTCTGATTTTCACAACATTTTATCCTTGCGTAGATCTTTGATAATTCAAATTATAAATTCCTCTAGATCAAACTATCTAGGTTCAGCATATCAAAGGTTTTCACCACCTGGTTGCAAAGATATAGAGATTAGAAAATTTGAGTTTGTGGCAAAGAATTATTTTCTTTCAAATTTTCTTTCTCTAGCCTATCATAAGAATGTGAAATGTAAGATCTGTAACAAATACATTATCTAGTACAATAGATGGCAACGTAGAATGTGTACACTCTTAGTACAGCTGTATTCTTACGTCACAAGTGTCAACAGTTTTATGTCTCCGACAAAATTATTAATAGTAATATTTAAGTGCTTATCTTACAGTGAAATAAGTAAAATTTTGTGTTCTTTATTTTCTGTTTTTACACTTTTTTATTTAATCATGGGAAACATGTCAACTAATGGGAAAATTTTTTGTCTTTGTTATATTTGACACTTATGACGTCATGCATAATTGGTACATTTCTATGTTGCCACCTATTGTACTTGTATTTGGCCTGGAATATGTTAAATGTTTAGGTATTCCCGTATTTCCTTTCTCATTCTCTGCATTGCAGAGCTCTAGCTTCTAATCCTAAAACAGATAAATATATATATTTACTTTATTCCTAATTAATATATATTACATAATTACAACAATATTTACTAGGAAGTCAAATTATCTTAATTCTTGATTCACCTGCAACCAAACCTGCAACATTCAAATTATTAGATTAATTTAAGGGTTGATATTATACAACACAATTCATTTCATTTTAAGGTTTAGAATCTTGCACAACACATTCAATAGCTTCTTATATTGGTATTGGGTTTGAATGCATGCAATAATACGACACGTCAAACTGTATAAAACATTATTTACGGATTTTAAGCTTAGTGTTGATCAGGGAATAGGAATAAAGGGAAATGAAATGGCGCTGGTCTGGCATGAAAAAGCCATTCGCTCTGCTTTGCAGACGAGTTCGGTATTACACACGCACACTCTTTTTGTACAGTCACACAACATGACTACAGTCAAGGAAATTGCAGAACAATGTCGTCAATTATAATTAAACTTGAAGTACGAGTAGTTTATTGTAAACTTTAATCAAATTATATTCTTTACACGAAAATTTGGCTTTATAGTGTTGACTTAAATATGTAAATATATTACATGTATATTAAACGTATTTTTAAGTGAACAATTAACAATAAACAAATGTACTCTCCTAGACTTTACAAATAACGAGATTCTCATGTACTGTATATACCAACAGTACACGCCTTTGGTTCGGCATTACTTACACAAGGGGGGCTCAGCCTCCATAACCCCCCCCCCCATATACTCACCCGATTTATGAAGGGGTTTCATACAAGAAGATATTACTCGTAGGTGAAGAACTAAATTCTTATTCTAAGAAGTAATATAAAACTAAAAGTAGAAGATTCTTGTCTAGAATGAAAAGTTGAGAAATAAGAAGTTAAAAGTAAAATGAGAACTGAGATGTCCCAAGCTACCAAGATATTGGACAAAATAATAATAAGGGAGGCTCAGTTTAAAAAAAGGAAAGAGAGATCCAGACAGATAGATATGTAGCTAAATACGGTTTAATCCTTAAAGCCGGATAATGATAAGTTATATCTATCTATTATAGGCCCCAATAAACAACATCTATATATTAAGAGTAAACAGCGTAACCTATCACAGTCGATCACACAATTTGTTCAAATTACAATCTTCTCATGTTATCTATATCGTGGGTTAGGTTAGGTTGGGATTATATCTTGGCCGAGTGCTGCGGCCATTAATCTGGACCGAGCGCTGTGGCTATTAAACACTTACTTGTTAAAGTTTGCTAAAATGTTCAGAACTCTCAAATAGTTACTTCAGGATTAGTCTTAATGTTCCCCAATTACAATCTGCCTATGTTTTCTTTAGGTGGGTCAGGCATCTTCTTCAGAGGCTTCGTGATTTTTTAAAGTGTACTTTTTTAATCACTCGAGGTTTTGGCTAAAATTTGGGTTAGGGCCTTACCACAACACATCCTTACCACAACCCATCCTTACCACAACCCATCCTTACCACAACCCATGCTTACCACAACCCATCCTTACCACAACCCATCCTTACCACAACCCATCCTTACCACAACCCATCTTTACCACAACCCATTCAATCAGAAATTACCATTTTAGAAAACGATAAAAGAGGAAGAAAGAAATAAAAAAGTTAAAAGAAATAAAATTATTCAACCTACATTTTCAGCATATACAAGGTTGTGAATATGATATGAATGAGAATATCATTTCATCAAATCTAGCAATTAAGAAGCTTTACTTTAAACCCAAGGGACTGAACACTTGCCTAAAACTCTAATTTTCTATAAATCCTTTCATTTATTGCAATGCAACGTCACCATTGATGTAGTAATCCTTCAATGTTTTAAGCCAAGCGTTTAAAAAATTATTTATAAAACTATCTGTGTCAGTTTTAAAGAGTTTTTGAATAGTCAGGATGCTTTGTGCACATCTTATATTTCACTTTTTAATTGTGGCTTTATCTGTGAGCATCTTCTCTTTTATACAAATCAAAATAATAGTAAAAGAATATCAAGGATTTAAAAATATTTTTTTCGCGAATATAGTTTGACTTTTTCATATATATCTGATAATTTATATTTTCTATCGTTCTTTTTCAAGAATTACAGAACAAATTTTACCCTTTTCAGAGTTTCAGAATTTATCCTGCTTCCATTTAATTTGTTCTTTATGATGCTTTTATATCATCTCTTATCCCTCCCCGGTCTCCAATTCACATCTGTTGCTGTATCAAGGATGAAAGAGAATCTAAAAGGTTTATTAATTTTTCCAAAGTTCTGTGAATATATTACTCTGAAACCAGCGTAATATCATTTTCTTACAACTAATATCTTTACCAAAAAACCTAATTGATAACTTGAAATAATTTTCCAAAAATCCTATTTTCATTGTTCTGCGCCTGCCACGAACCTAATATAAGAATACTGAAGTCAGCTCTCCAAATAAGCATATAATCTTATAGATATAAGTGAAATTAAAAGGTTATTGACCCTTTTTTTCAAAATTATTATAATATCCCAATATTTTTATTTTTTTCTGACAGAAAATCTTTTTTTTTAATCTACCTTCAGTTCAAACTAGACAGAAGGAGAAAATTGCGATATTACTGGTTTAATCCACATTCAATACAAACTAGACAGAAGGAGAAGATATGCAACTACTTTAGTTTTCATTTTACCCACAAATATGAGAAAAGCTAAATTATTCGCTGACACATAAAAATTCTAATTTTTTGTTCTTAATAGAAGGTCTTCAGTTAAAGGAGTTCTGAAGGAAAATGTTTAAAATTTTGATCTTATGTGGAATTTCCTTTAGTTTGACGTGAATCGTCCTCAGCACATCTTATTTCAGTTCCGACGTTCTTATTTTCTTTAAGGAACAATTAACTTATATATTTTGCTGGTTAAGACTCAATACTCTACGACGTAGTTCTGAATAAGAAATGGAATTTTTCTCTTTCTCTAATTAGGAATTAATTTAACCTCTAAAATCTATTCTTTAGTTAAAAATTTGTGCCCTAACCGCCGGGTTTTAATTTTTGTTCGAAAATGTGTGTTTGTGGCAGTTGAACACAAAAAAGTTTAACAAAACAAAAAATTAGTAATTTCAGTGGTAAAAAAGTATTATTAATATTTTTGTTTCCATTGTGGGAATAAAATCTATATAAATTAATAATTTTTCATTTAATTTTCTAAATTGCAAAGAGTCTCTGCTATATCTCAACTGCTCGTTCAACCTCTACTGCTGGGCTTTTTCTCCAAAGAATATATCATTGGTTATTAAATGATAAGGAGTAAAGGTCTATATTGGGATCTGAACAACAAAAATTTTGATGAGAAAGCAGATTTCAATTTGAACCCTGATATTCAACTTTTAAAACTTAAAGACTTGAGAATTTATAAATTGTTAACTTTCTTCCTAAATTTAATGAACCACATATTTTCTCATTAATAATGTTTGAAACTTTGAAACTTGCTAACTTGAAAACCAGAATCTCTTTCAAACTATGTAAAAATGTAAAAATATTGAGGATTGGACAGGACAGGGGGACAGGATAAGGGGGACAGGATAAGGGGGGGGGGTGGTGATTGAGAATGGGTTTAGAATTAAGAAGGAAGAGAGGTAAGATTATTTTTTAAAAAGTCATTTTTTCGGGGATTTTTCTGTTTACATTTTACAATAATGGTTTTCCAGTTTGTTAAAATATCGCCATTTTTCTAGCAAACATTTTTCAATAAATCTTTCCATACCAAAAAATAATTTGATTGGCCCAGCTGCTTTGACAATTATTGTAAACATTATTACACACCATTCACCATTCAACGCTTAAACTGTGTAAAAACTATGTTAAATGAGTTGAAAGCAACAATAATTTTGTTTAAAATTCTCTGAATTCTTCTTTTTGTGCAAAAAGATTTCTGCATAAAGTTTGCTGAATACGAATAAGATTGCGGAAGTTTAACCTTTTGCTAATCGGGAAGTTTTTGCAGAATAAGTTAAACCAAGCAAGGATTTATAGTTTTATGTTATAAATATATAAATTGAACATTTTTCATTTTATTTTCAATACATTTCAATCTAATAGTCCTGCTATGCCGGGAGAGAAATAGAAATAAAGAGTTATAACAATGAACACAAAGGAAAATATAAATGAAAAAATGTTTCTTCTTTTCACGTTGAAAATTGAAGAACACAATGGGAGGAATAGAATGACAACTATAACATATTTCATAAAAAAAAACATTATTGAGGATCTTTAGTAAAAAGAAGAACACGATTTTACCGAACAATTTCTCGTTTGAAGTTATTTTAGTCCTTTAAAGTCCTCTAAAGTCCTCTAAAGTCCTCTAAAGTTCTCTGAAGTCCTCCGAACTTCTTTGGCGTCCTGTGAAGTCATCTTCTAAAGTTTAACAAAACTTAAAGATCACATCTCCTTTGTAAGTCTATATTTATTCTACAGTTTGTTGGTACCCTGTAGTGCCTTGGTTGTAGCCCTTTGTACTCCTTTGTATTCCTTTGCACCCCTTTGTAGCCCTTTGTAGTTGTAGACCTTTGTAGTCCTTTGTATCCCTTTGTAGCCCTTTGTAGCCCTTTGTAGTTGTAGACCTTTGTAGCCCTTTGTATCCCTTTGTAGTCCCTTGTAGTTCTTTGTAGCCCTTTCTAGTCCTTTGTAGTCCTTTGCAGCCTTTTTTAGCCCTTTGTAGCCCTTTGCAGCCCTTTATAGCCCTTTGTAGCCCTTAGTAGCCCTTTGTAGCCCTTAGTAGCCCTTAGTAGCCCTTTGAAACCCTTTTTTGTCCTTTGTAGTCCTTTGTAGTCCTTTTTCCCGATGAATTCTGTTAAACATAGTGGAACGTGGAAGGGGGGTGGGAGTTTCCCCACTTAACCCGAATGCGATTTTTATTACCGTAACTCCTTAATGCGTTTATAACACTCCAAGGGGATATAAAGAAAATCATAAGAAATGTAATTTTTCATTTTAGTTTTGGATTTATTGCAATAATGGTTCCGATAACTTGTTGAACAAGAAAAGTCTATAAATACTTGAAAGGATTCAATATTTATAAAAGGACAAACTTTATATTACCTTGAAAGAAGTGTTTTCCTAAAAACTGTTAGATAATATTTAATGAATGCTTTTTGTATCATTTCTTATTTTCATTTATTTGTTTACTTTTAGTGCTGTGTACCTCAGTTTTGTAGTTGTGTCTGTAAATATTCTTAGTTTATCAAATACTATGTTTCTGCTTATATAAAAATATTTTGATTTGATTTGAAATTGCGGCTTGTTTACGTCAAAAGGAATTGAGTTTTTGCCACAAGCTCAAATTGTCTTATCCCTATATTTTTTTGCAGCCTGCTGTTGTAAACCTTTGATATTTCAAACTTAGATTATTTGATCTAATAGAATTTAAAGTTTAAAATATCAAAGGTCTACGACATTGGGGTGCACAGAAATTGGGATTCTTTCACATTAGATTAAAACATTTATATTAATCTGATTGATCGAAGAGCTATGGAGCAGAAAACTGTTTTAATTTCTAGTTTGTAGCAAGCAAATTTACTTTTTTCACGTTTTTGCGAAAAATTAAAACAAGAGGAGCTATGAGGTTACAAAGGCGTACCCGTGATGTTGCATAAATTTGACCTCCTCCTTCTGTCTAATTAAGCGCATGATGCGTCTGATGTTGCTAATATATTGGAAATAGAGAGTCGGACACTAGGACTTTTCAAATCCAACTGAATCACTTGATTTTGTTTGTTTTTGCTATATTGTATAAATAAATAATTACTTACTTACTACAACTACATATTCTTTAAAAATAAACAACTCTTTATAAAAAGTTTACTTTGACATTTATGAAATGCAATATCCATAAAAGTATAAACCTAATGCTTGCAGTGATTTTGGTGGCTATTTTCTGATCTGTTGAGCAAGATTACCCACAAATGATAAGGCTGTAAAACCGACCTGAAACTCCTAGAATATGTGTGTGTAATGGTTAAGTTATTCCTTCTGTCTAAGACAATTCTTTAAATGTTTTTTTAATGATTGAGCAAAGAAAGAAACAAGTTTGCAGATGTAGGGAATCATAAATATAAGGAAACAGACAGAATAACATCCATACAGTCGTCTCTGCAGTCTCATCCTTTGTGGTTAACCCTGTAGTTCCAAAATTTGCTTCCTCTTCTAAAGGACTGATGATGATGTAAAAAAAATCTACTTTGAACCTGTTCATTTTACAGATAGAGAACCAGTACTTTGTATCATTTAGTTTAAAGGTTGCCATGCTAGCTACAAGTTTTATTTCCTTAGGTTTTATCAAAAATTTGATCGGGTTTAAAACAAAAAATAAAAAAGCATTTTAAAACTATTTGAAAAATAAAACATATTCATATTCCTTTATTCAATGATTAGATTTGAAGAGAATATAAAACAAAATGAAAGAAAAGAACCAGGAACAAAATTTAAATAATCCCTCTTCCCCCCTGGATCCCCATTTCCCCCCATTACCCCTCCTCTGGCATAAAATTCATATCAGAAACAGTTAAATTCAAGTTTAAAGATTTAATATTTTTGCATATTTTCAAAAAGTTATCAAAAAAAAAAAATACTGAAATCACCCAAACACTTTGCAGCAGAAAATCATCCTTTTCACATTTTGGTCGTAATATCGAATTACCGCAATTAAATATTCAACATATCAGGTCAAAACAATTCAGAAATGTGAAGATTTTCTATCGCCATCTAAGTTTCAATATAACTAAGTTTTAAACAAACTGTAATAATTTTAAAATGTATTTGGTTAGTTCAAAGTTATTTTGAACTAGTGTTATATTATCATTATCAAACATTTTTCAAATTTTGCTAAAAAATATATTTTTAGATTGAAATATATCAATGATATTGTTTTTGTTTTGTTCAAACTGAAGTATTGTTTACAGATATTTAAATTAAATGACATCTCAAAAATATACATGCTGGATTTCATGTTTCAAGCTAATTAATGTCAGGTTTATATATTATAATAATCTGATAACTGAATGTTATGTTGCATGTGTTCACTAGAATTATACACAATTTAATTCATTATAAAACTACAATTCACTTTTCTGTGGAATTACTTTTAAAACAAAATTAAACGGAATCAAAGTTCAAGGAAGTCAAGGGAACCAAGGTCAAGGAAGTCAAGGTCAAGGTAACCAAGGTCAAGGGAACCAAGGTCAAGGGAACCAAGGTCAAGGAAACCAAGGTCAAGGAAACCAAGGTCAAGGGAACCAAGGTCAAGGAAACCAAGGTCAAGGTAACCAAGTTCAAGGGAACCAAGGTCAAGGAAACCAAAGTCAAGAAAACCAAGGTCAAGGGAACCAAGATCAAGGAAACCAAGGTCAAGGGAACCAAGTTCAAGGAAACCAAGGTCAAGGAAACCAAGGTCAAGGGAACCAAGGTCAAGGAAACCAAGGTCAAGGAAGTCAAGGTCAAGTGAACCAAGGTCAAGGGAACCAAGGTCAAGGGAACCAAGGGCAAGGAAACCAAGGTCAAGGAAACCAAGGTCAAGGAAACCAAGGTCAAGGAAACCAAGGTCCAGGAAACCAAGGGCAAGGGAACCAACGTCAAGGAAATCAAGGTCAAAGGAACCAAAGTCAAAGGAACCAAGGTCAAGGAAACCAAGGTCAAGGAAACCAAGGTCAAGGGAACCAATTTCAAGGGAACCAAGGTCAAGGAAACCAAGGTCAAGGAAACCAATGGCAAGGGAACCAAGGTCAAGGAAACCAAGGTCGAGGGAATCAAAGTCAAGGGAACCAATTTCAAGGGAACCAATGTCAAGGGAACTAAGGTCCAGGGAACCATGGTCAAGGGAACCAAGGTCAAGGAAACCAAGATCAAGGGAACCAAGGTCAAGGGAACCAAGGTCAAGGAAACCAAGGTCAAGGGAACCAAGGTCAAGGGAGCCAAGGTCAAGGGAACCAAGGTCAAGGGAAACAAAATCAAGGGCATCAAGGGCAAAGAAACCAAGGTCAAGGAAACCAAGGTCAAGGGAACCAAGGTCAAGGGAACCAAGGGCAAGGGAACCAAGGTCAAGGAAACCAAGGGCAAAGAAACCAAGGTCAAGGAAACCAAGGTCAAGGGAACCAAGGTCAAGGGAACCAAGATCAAGGGAACCAAGGGCAAAGAAACCAAGGTCAAGGAATCCAAGGTCAAGGGAACCACGGTCAAGGGAACCAAGGTCAAGGGAACCAAGGTCAAGGAATCTAAGGTTAAGGGAACCAAGATCAAGGGAACCAAGGGCAAAGAAACCAAGGTCAAGGAACCACGGTCAAGGGAACCAAGGTCAAGGGAACCAAGGTCAAGGAATCTAAGGTTAAGGGAACCAAGATCAAGGGAACCAAGGGCAAAGAAACCAAGGTCAAGGAAACCAAGGTCAAGGGAACCAAGGTCAGGGGAATCAAGTTCAAGGGAACCAAGGTCAAAGGAACCAAGGTCAAGGAAACCAAGGTCAAGGGAACCATGATGTCATGGAATCATGAGGTCAAGGGCATCCTGGGAAGGAATAAGAACAGTTGAAGGGGTAGAGGAGGGGGGGGGGGGGGGGAATTAGCAGAGCTGTAACGGGAGGGAGGTGTTGAGTAATTACGGTAGCCGATGAGACAGAGAGAGTAAAGAAAATGAAGATATATTGAACCAAGTACACTGGAGGATTATTATAAAGATTATGAAATATTACGTTGGGGAATAAATCTTTACATGATAGTATAATGGAGGTAACAGGGAAGTATCATAAAGGTATAATGGAGGTAACAGGTAGGTATCATGAAGGTATTATGGAGGTAAGAGGTAGGTATCATGAAGGTATTATGGAGGTAAGAGCTTGAATATCATGAAGGTATTATGGAGGTAACATGGAGATATCATGAATGTATCATGGAGGTAACAGCGGGAGGTATCATGCAGGTACCTGGAAGTAACAGGGAGGTATCATGAAAGTAACAGGGAGGTATCATAAAAGTAACAGGGAGGTATCATGGAAGTAACAGGGAGGTATCATGGAAGTAACAGGGAGGTATCATGGAGGTATCATGAAGGTATCATGAAGGTATCATGAAGGTATTATATGAAGGTACCATTTAGGTATTATGACAGTATCATGAAGGTATCATGAAGGACAAGGATAAGGTTATGGAAAAAGGACAAGGATAAGGGAAAAAAACAAGGATTAAGAAAAGGAAAAGGATAAGGAAAATAACAAGGATAAGGAACAGGAAAAGGACAAGGAAACGGACAAGGAAAAGGACAAGAAAAAGGAAAAGGAAAAGGAATAGGACAAGGATAAGGAAAAGGACAATAATGAGGAAAAGGACATGGATAAAGAAAAGGGCAAGGATAAGGAATAGGGCAAGGATAAGAAAAGGACAAGGACAAGGAAAACGACAAGGATAAGGAAAAGGACAAGGATAAGGAAAAGGACAAGGATAAGGAAAAGGACAAGGATAAGGAAAAGGACAATGAAAAGTAAAAGAAACAGGGTAAGGAAAAGTACAAGGAAAGAGAAGAGGATAGAGAAAAGGAGAAGGAAAAGGAAAAGTACAAGGTTAGAGAAAAGAATAAGGAATAAAGATTGAGGAAAGGACAAGGATAAGGAAAAGAAACAGGATAAGGAAAAGGACAAAGTAAATGACAAAGAAATTGAAAACCTCTTGACGAATGAATTTGAATAGATAGTTGATTGTAATCTGTTTCCAAGTTTCCAAGTAATTGTGATACAAATAATAGAAACTCTGAGTGTTTGAGAGGGGGAGGGGGGGGGGGTATGTTTATTCATGTATTTTATATATGCGCTCTCCATAGTGAAAATAAAAAAGAGGAAAGCTTGTCATCTGTTCTCTTAAATATTTAAATGTATCTGTAAATATATCTATCTGTCCATCTATCTATCTATCTATCTATCAACTAATCAATCAATCAATCAATTTATTATGAATGTCTAAACTTTGTCAGTCTTTATAAATATGTCTTTTCATCAATCCCATCTCTTTAAATTCTCTCTATCGAACTCTCTATCTATCAATATATCTATATACATATATCTATCTATCTAGCTATCAAATATCTATCTATCTATCTATCTATATATCTATCTATCCATCTAACTATCCATTTATCTCTCTTTTTATCCATCTATATATCTACCTATCCATCTAGTTATTTTTCAAACTATATATATAAATGAATCTACATCATCTATCCATTCATCTATCCCAGCCTATCCCATGCACCTCTCTCCCAATGGTTTAGTTTTCTCAAAACTCCATTAAATATAGATTAAGTCATTTATTTATTCATAAATTATTGATGAATCAGTGGCACAGTATCACAGCATATAACTGTAGACAATTAGAAAGATAGGAACCATCAAGGAAAGTACACAAGGAACCAATAAATCTTTGTTTACAGAAAGTGTCCTGTTCGCCCATTTGAAAATTAGTTGGAGTTCAAAGAAAAAAATATCAAAAATACATTTTCGAATTATTTATTTGTTAGAGCATATTTCTTTCAGAATATTCGGTACACTTTTATTCATAAACAAAGATTTGATTGTTCTAAGTGCATTTTCCTTGGGAACCATACAGTCATCGTCGTTTATATCAATACAATGAAGACGAGTTTTCAATGAAATGAAGACGATGTTTCTATAAATGAAGACGATTTTTCAATGTAATGAAGACGATTTTTCAATATAATGAAGACGATTTTTCAATGAAATGAAGACGACTTTTCATTTCTAACAAGCTTTCAAACAGCATGGATACACTTACCACATTCCTGAAAACTTATTTTTTAAAAAGAACTTGTTAAGAATTAAAACTTAGATAGAAAAGTCGCCATCATTGTATTGATATAAACGCCGACTTCTACGTAACAGAAAGAGCAGAAACTTTGAAAGGCGACATCCGATTTAATTTTTACATTATGGCACTAGATTGTAAGAATGAGTCGATAAAAAGGTTAAATTATAACGCTTCCATTACTTGATTAGTCTGTGGTTACAGCTAGAATTAGAAATTAAACAAAAATGTAAAATCGAGCATTTTTTATCCTTCATGATTTTTGATAATAATTTGTAAAAAAGGATTAAAAACAAGAATATTTTTGAAAAAAAACGGTTTCCCTGTTATTGAATTTCATTAAATATTTGATATGCATTGTATATAAAATAAGATGATAAAATTTCTTTGGTGTAAAGTATTTTATGTACAGAAATTAGTGTACAATATTTGGCGTACAAGTACAATATTTGACAGTTGTGTAAACAATATTTGGAATCAGTACAAGAATCAATATTTATAAAACAGAAATGATGAAATTATTTATACAAATCGAAACTTATTATCAAAAGAAAAAATTGAAAACTTCTTCTGACTGAACAAATTTTTTTAAAACATTGGTATTGAAATTTTTTTTTTAACTGAAATGAAATGAATAAATTCAAATTCAGTTAAAAATTTAATCTTGTGCTTTAATTCTTTCTTTAAAAAACATTCCAAATTTGGATTTGGTTTGGTTTAATAAAAAAGAATAAAGAACAGACCTTTTTTATTTTTTAAGATCGTCTGAATTTAAGAGTTCTTAAGCATTATTTTGACAAATCTTTCAATTTCAATGTTAGGTGATTGATAACCGTAAAAATTGATAAAAAAATAAAAACTTCAGATTTTGAAGATTAATTAAAAAGTTTATCCTTCAAAATTAAGAATAGTAATTATGGAAGTAGAGAAAGAAGGCAAATATGAAAGGTATTATCTTAAAATAAGATAATCAAGTTTAAGATAACAATCAAAAAATCAAATGTTAAATTCTATTATCTTACATATTTCCATTGAAATGTAAGAATATTTAAAATATTTATGAATCTTAACATCTCCGATCTATGTTCAATATAATAATACCCTGTTTAATTCGATATTCTGGTCAGTTTAATCAACATGAAAGATTAGAAATGTTTTCTGCTTATTTTCATGATTATTAAATATTAAAAAGAGAAATCTATTTCGCTGTCTATATTTTCTCTTTCAGTCGCTGCAAATGCAATTTTGTCACTTTTATCCTAAACAAACATAATATGAAAATCAATAAATTAGATTGTACACGGAGGGGGGGGGGGGGGAAGGGGGGCCCATAATTATCATTGTTCACATTTAAACCCCCCCCCTTCCCGTGCAGTTTAAGCTCTTGCACGGAAAAATCTACAATCAGTTGGAAATCAAAGAATTAAAACTGAACCCTAGTTTCCTTTGTCATTGATCTTTGGCAGCCGTAGTACATTTGAATTTCCGAGCCGAGTCAACCTTTCCGGTCCCAGTTAGTACTGTACCCAGCTCTATGGACAAGAACAGCCGGTGCAACAAGGTTGACGTGGTCAGACTTAATGCCTCATATAGGTTGAATTTACTTTTACTAAAGGGGCAGAGGTGCGTGACTGTACATATATTTCAATAAAATAATATTTCGATGTCTTTCACATAATTTTAGAGATCGCTGAAATACAGATGCGACACATAAATCATTAATTTACCTTTCACGTTGTGTAACTTTAACTCTTATTTACTTTTTAGAAATATAAAGCACTTGCGTTTAGCTGTAGTTTAAAGAAGAAATTTTCATTTTTGCCAGAGAGATTGCAACCTTTAGATGTAAAATGCATGTGTTTAATATCCATTACCTACTTCAGTATTTAATATGGTTTTCCCAAGTCCTTAGATCTCTTTAATTGAACTTTTAATCTTTTAGTGCCAACTTGAAACCCGTTCATAGCCTGAAAAGAAATATATTAAAAATAATTATTAAAATATATGAAAGTTAAAGGAACTGTGGACATAATTTCAAGTGACCCTCTATTTACTGAATGAGATATCCTCATCACAAGTGTGTACACTTAAAACCTTTCAAGTTTTAAAATGTGTTAAAAGAAGATAATATTGTTTTCTATTTTGAAAAATGTTCAATCATGACAACTTTTACTTTTTTTCATTGTCTATACTTCATCTTTGATCAGATAAAGGTTCAAAGGGCATCGTTGTGAATCGGACATGGCACACTACAAAGGATCATGCAATTAGGTCTGAAGGTCCTTTAAAAAAGGTTTTGATAAAACTACCTGAATTGCACTATGCGCACTATCACTGGTTGTAAATGATACAAAACCTAAAAAAATGAATTATTTTCAACACATTTCAGTTGAGTTCCATTAAACCCTAAATATTTAGAAAAATTAAATTTAATTATCTCGCAGTCTTGATACTTTCTAGACTCACAGATCACACAGAAAGGACGAGAGCAGCAGTCTTTTTACTTATTCTTCATGACACGGTGGACTAGGCTCAATTTGAATTCGAACGGGACCGACCCCTTGTACCGGCCTTAGTAACCAGCGGCAAGTACCGCTCCGACTCTATCTATGTCGGTTGGCTTCAACTTTGATTTTTTACAGTACCCGGCATATCATGTATATTTGACCTACCCCACAAGCTTAGTGTTGTGTGACGAAAACGTTTTACAAACTTTTAGAAGAAATTCTACCGTTGTGTTAGACCTACCGAAAGTTACCGAAAATTTGGTACGAATAAAAAAGGTGTCTTTATAATGTTTAAAATCTTTTTGATAGAAGTTAATATAGGTTTGAACAAAATTTATACTATATGTAGAGTAAAATGACCATCAAAATAATAAGTTCAAGATCAGGATGATAGAAATAGCTAAAGCAAGATTTTTGTTTGTTATGGATACGGAAAATATTTTTTTTCCAAAGTTGGAACACAATGATATTTTACGGGAACAAAATGAAAATATAGTTTTTTATGTGCAATATTCCCATCCAGCGTTTGAAATATTAATTATTAATCATGCAGAAGTTCAATTTAGGTCCAAGTTAAATTCAAAATATTCTCAAATAAAAGCAATCTCTCACGTGTCCTTTCTGTGTAGTCTGTTCTATATAATGTCAGAGCATGGAAATAAATGAACTTTTCTTTAGATACATTTTCTGCAACAGGATTTTCTTGGATTTAAACTTAGATTTACTAAACAAAATATTTAAACATTTTTTTGTGACTTAAAATTCTTACCAAAGCATTTCGAGAGGTTTGTCTGTTTGTCAACAAACACTTTTGCTGATATGACAGTACCAAAGGGCTGGAATGTGTCAAGTAGATCCGAATCTGATTTTTTAAAACATGTTTCAAAAATAAAGTTTAAAAGTTCAATTATAGAGAAGGTTATTTATATAAATATGTAAAAGATATTAATACTGAATATTTCCGTCTATAACAATATAAACAATTATTTTAATTATTAAAATCCACCAAAGCGTTGATTTAATTTGAATTAAAAGAATTTGAACAGCGGTTTAAATTTGAGACGCGGCTCAAATATGGCTGGTTACACTTAAAATTATATTCAATGTTTCAAGATTTAAGCCGGCGCTCAATTGAAACCGGTTTGGGCGGATTTGAGACGCGGTTCAAATTCATTAAATTCGGACTCTGATTACATAAGAAAAGCATTTATTTGAAAAGCAAAGAAATGAAGAAATTTTGTTTAAAACTATTGTTTCAATGTTTAAAAATGATCTTTTTGCAGTAAACGTTGAGAAGCTATATAGTGCATTTTTTGCTGGATATCGGTAAAGGCTAAAAGTGGAAAATTAAATATTTGGAAATTTTCTTGGAAAAAGAGGGGAATACTCACTGTGCCTGACCTGAGGAAGGGAAATGCAAGCAGATGTAATATTAAAAGAGCCTCCCCCATGGATGCCCCCCATCAGCCTCTCAGGGGGGCACGCGTAGAGGGGGGCGGGGGGGGCGCGCCACCCCTCGTCGCCCCTGTTATGGAGTAATTGTTTTCAGAGTTATGTCTCGATTTCCAAAGTGCACGTTATTAGAGATTAAAATTTCTTTGTAATTGCTTTTCCAGTCATGATATTGGTATGGATGTGGCCAAGAAATTTGCCTCATGTTATGAACATGAACATTACCATGAACATGAACATCGAATCGATTATGAATATGGAAATGAATGTGACCATAATCGTGATTATGAACATGAAAATAAACTTGCACATAAAAATGCATTCGAACATGAACATGAGCTTGAAATGGACATAAAAATGAACATAAAATGAACATAAAAATAGGCACAAAAAACATGTTCTCTCCTGTAAATTCTGGTGGAAGATGATAGATAAAAAGGTTTGCTCCATCAGGACCTTCATGAGTCTTTAACTCCAGGCTCCTAGACTCAGGGTTCTTAGATACTAACTCTATCTTTCCACCACCAACCTCATCTATAATAATACATGTGCAGTTGTACAGTTGTACAGTTGTACAGTTGTCCAGTTGTCCAGTTGTCCAGTTGTCCAGTTGTCCAGTTGTCCAGTTGTCCAGTTGTCCAGTTGTCCAGTTGTCCAGGTGTCCAGTTGTACAGTTGTACAGTTGTACAGTTGTACAGTTGTACAGTTGTACAGTTGAACAGTTGTACAGTTGTACAATTGTATAGAAATATTTGAAAAGACTATTTGAAATGTGTATCTAACTTTCTGACTTGTAAAATGAAAAATGTGTCCGTAATCTTACTTGATGCAGATCCGCTGGATGTGACAGGAATAGAAGAGAGGAGTCTCACGTCAGATGGGAGGGAAGTAACAATCATATCCTTATAAAAGTTTTATTAAAGGGATTGTTCCCTATTTAGAGAACTACACAAAAAAAACCTGAATCACTAGATGATTATGGAGTCTGGACTCTTAAATACCCCTTTAACATTTAAGTGCTGAGAGTCCCGCTAGATGGCTCTGAAGTGCTGGTGTTTATATATGTATTTACCTGTAGGCTCTGTAGTTAGGAATGTGTAAGTGCTGGGAGTCCCCCTAGATGGCTCTGGAGTCCTTGTATTCATGTATCTATCTACCTGTAGGCTCTGTAGTTGGGAATGTGTAAGTGCTGGGAGTCCCCCTAGATGGCTCTGGAGTCCTTGTATTTGCTGAACTGAAGACAGTTGAGGAAGTAATGAACTGCAAGGATATCCTAAAATTATGAAATCTTAGTTTTGAATTTTATTTTCAGAATCTGAAAAGTTTTAACTATTTGATTGATTTCCCATGAAAAAGCTCTTAATTAAATTTTCCCAAGAAAATGGTAAAACTATATTGCTTCGTATATTGCTAGATCGATTGATTGAGTGGTAGATTGATTGATTAATTGATCAATTGCTTAAGAGCATGATTAATGGCTTGATTGGAGAGCTTAATTAAACTAATTTAATGGAAACTTAATTTATGGATTGGTTGAAAGTTTAATAGAATTGATCTATTGATAGCTTAATTAATTGATTGGTTGAGAGTTTAATTTTGATCGATTGGGAGCTTATTAATTGAGTGATTCAGATCTTTATTTATTGATTGATTGAGAGCTTAATTAATGGATTTATTGAGAGCTTAAGTGCGGTTTAATTGATATCTTAATTGATGAATTAATTGAGAGCTTAATTGAAGGTTTGATTAAAAGCTCAATTAACTTATTGATGTATAGCTTTATTGATTGATTAATGGATTAAAAGCTTAATTAATGGATGAATAAGGAAGATGAGGTCAAGGCTGAGCCATAAGAGAATTTATTTACTGAACACAAAGTTATTCTGGAATACACTACGAACTCGGTTTGAGTGGCTAAAAAAAATGGTTTATCGGTCTGTTTACATTCAACTTAACTAGGCTTATGTCGAAACAATAATTAACAGTTTCGACATGAGTGGGATGGGAGGGGGGAGTAGCCCAGGTTTTGGGTTGGGAGTAGGAGAGGGTTTTTAATGAATGTTTTAAAATAATGAATTAATTTACATCGCTCCATCTTATCTTATATGTACGAGTATAACTATAACTATGGACTACAAATAAGGTTTGAATACTGGGTTCAATTTCATGTTTCCAGTTTCAGTTGCGTTTTTTCAGAAACAACTAATATACAATTGTACAGCCACCGGAAATGAGTTCATTGTATAATACGGAATTGTATTCTAAGTACAAAATTCTCTTCTGAGCCCGAAATTTAAAAGAGTATCGTTGAACGAAACTCCCGAGTTTTCTTTTTGGGGTCTTAACATTTGTGTAGATTTTGATTTAAGAGATTCGAAAATAATGGAGAATAAAAACAAACTGAAAAAAATAATATGTCATTGCCAAAATATTGATTTGCACAAAAAGGCCTAACCCCATTTGTGAAACCCGGGTTTTAAAATTGGTTTTCATAACGATACCCTGTCTTAAGTTTTGGGCTCTGGCCTTACCATACCTTTGGTGAGGTAAATTCGGCCGGGTTGTATGGCCTAAGACGTAATTATAGAAGGGCAGTTAATACTAGATAGATAGTTGGCTCGGATACCCTCTAGATCAATTTTCTTTAGGTCAGCTTCCATAGCATGAATCGATGAATTGTATAAATATATAATGGGATAATGTATAAAGTGTATAGTGCTGTATACTGCAGTTCTAGTGAATAGTGAGGAAAGAAAAGGAAATTAGTCTCTTCTAGACAATAACAATACTGGGACAAAGATGGATTGAGTCTCAATCATCCCCCACCCCTCTCTTTCCGTCCCCCTCTTCTCTCCTCTTCACTTCCAACCTCTCAACTTCACTTCCAACCTCTCCTCTTCACTTCCAACCTCTTCTCTTCCCTTCCAATCTCTTCTCTTCACTTCCAACCTCTTCTCTTCACTTCCAACCTCTCCTCTTCACTTCCAACCTCTCCTCTTCACTTCCAACCTCTTCTTTTCACTTCCAACCTCTTCTCTCCACTTCTAACCTCTCCTCTTCACTTCCAACCACTCTTTTTCATTTTCAACCTCTTCTCTTCACTTCCAACATCTTTTCTTCACTTCCAACCTCTCCTCTTCACTTACAACCTCTTCTCTTCACTTCCAACCTCTCCTCTTCACTTCCAACCTCTCCTCTTCACTTCCAACCTCTCCTCTTCACTTCCAACCTCTCCTCTTCACTTCCAACCTCTTCTCTTCACTTCCAACCTCTCCTCTTCACTTCCAACCTCTCCTCTTCACTTCCAACCTCTTCTCTTCACTTCAAACCTCTCCTCTTCACTTCAAACCTCTCCTCTTCACTTCCAACCTCATCTCTTCACTTCCGACCTCTCTTTTTCACTTCCAACATCTTTTTTTTCACTTCAAATTTCTCCTCTTCACTTCCAACCTCTACTATTCACTTCCAACCTTTCTTTTTCACTTCCAACCTCTTCTTCTCACGTCCAATCTCTCCTTTTCACTTCCAATCAAATTCTTGGAGTCCACCCCCCCCCTCATTTATTTCCTTATGTCGTCCCAGAAATCCTCTATTCTATAAAAAGTATATATATATATATATAAAGAACAAGTAACACCATTTCCGTAATTAATTTGTACAATTATAGCATAGAAACAATAAACAAAGACCATCTTATCAAAACAAAAACAAATCTTTAAAATTTTGTAACCAGTGGTGGAAGGGGGGGGGGGTGGCTCAGCCCCTATTGTGTGTTAAACTCATCTTTTTTTGTCATTTAAAAATAAAAAAATTGTAATTTGATTGACTAATAAATACAACAAAAATTATTTCAAAATGCTGAAACGTTTTTATTTTAAACAGGTATAATAAAAACTTTTCTGTTCAACAGTTGAATATAAAATGGTTTATAGGTTTTTAAACACATCGTTTTAAAGAATATCGGTCCTTAAAGAAGTATTGCTTTTCATAAAAATAAGCATTTTTATTCTAGATGGGATTCTGCATTAATATTCAATGCCTGTGGTTTCGAGGGGTTTTTATTATAAAAGTTTTATCATGAAGTATTTTAGATTTAAACCAACTTTTCGCAAAATAAATTGAAATATGTTGAAAAATGGAAAATAGTGTGGATTACATAAATTCGGTCTTATACTGTAGTCTGTATTCTCATTTATAAATAAATAGAAAAATGATTGAAGGAATTGAGTTTTTGCCACAAACTCAAATTTTGTAATTCCTATATCTTTGCAACCTAATGATGGAAACCTTTAATATTTCAAAGTTAGGCTATGTGATCTAACAGATTTCATAGTTTGAAATATCTAAGGTTTACGACTTCGGGATCCAGAGATATAGGTATTACAAAATTAGAGTTTGCGACAAAAACTCATTTCTTTCCAAAAAGGTTGCAGTAAGTTATTTGTGGAAAATTACAATCTACAATATGAAAAAGATTTAGAATTATGAGGAAGAAAAATTTACTCTTTTTTATCCTGATATCTCTGCATCCTGATGATATTTTAAGCAATAGAATTCTGTTAGATGAAAAAGCCAAAGTCTGCAATGACAAATTTATTCACACCATCAGATTGCAAAGATAAAGGGATCAGCAAATCAAGAAAATTATATTTGATTTCAATTAAACTTTTTAAATTGACATTAAGCTTATTTTTAAAGTGGCCAAATTTTCTCCCAAAAATAGTAAATTTAAGTTGAATAACAAATGAACTTGAAAGAAAATATATAATGTCTAAGATTTGAATTTGATACGGGTGTGTGGGGTGGTCTCCTGGTCTTAATAAAGGAGAGATTAGAAATTGTTACTTTTCCCCAGGATAAGAAAGAAAAACACAAGAGGTCCTTTTCTACCAAGTATTCATAGATTTTAAAAGAAACCTACAGAAAAGCCAGGTTATTTTATCCTTAGCTTCTAAATACAGTCAAAGAATGCAAATAATAATTGACAGACGATCTCTGATCGCCGATAGTTTTTAAATCCTAGTGTGTAGTATCCCAAAAAAAAGGATGAAAGTTTTCGAAAAATGGATATTTCTATTAAAAATGTTGGTTGTAATATCTAAAACTTTATATCTCCAGTAGCTTTGAAAGCCTGCATAAAAGGCAGACCACTTCAGGAATGAATATTGATGTAAATTATAACAAATGGTCGTATCAATATTTTACCTCAATGGCTAACTTATACTCTTTTGTACCATTCAGTAATATAAAGCACTAGTTTTTAACTTAAGTTTTCATGAAGTAATTGGGAAAATTCTCATCGATGTTATCAGATTGCAGAGCACGGTGCTTGATTATTCTCATGAGAGAAATTTGACCTGGCAGCAGAAGAAATATACATTATCCTTAAAACCTTTATTTTAAATCTTTAAGATTTAAAAAAATATTTACCTAAAGTTGATAGACCATAGGGGAATCCATATGAAGACAACTGATGTTGAGCCAAGCTTAGTTGGCCGGTTAACTGGTTGTTCAGTTGGCCGGTTAACTGACCGCTTAACTGACCTCCAAGTTGACCTCCAAGTTGTCCGTTCATCTGACCACTCAGCTGGCTGTTAAGTTGACTGTTTAACTGACCGTTGAGTTGGCTGTTTAACTGTCCGTTTAAGTGGTTGTTTAGCTGGTTGTTAAGCTGGTTGTTCAACTGATTGGGCTGCAGTTGACCGTTAAGCTGGCCGTTTAGCTGACCGTTGATTGGAGAGTATGAACTGTTAAAAGAGTCTGGATAAGGTAGTATGAGCTGGGATAAATGGGACTAAATAACAACAAACAATTGAATTTCAGATTTAATAATTATTCATGTTTGGGTTCATGCTTAAAGAAAATGGTGACATAATTTGAAGTGTCAATCCTTTTATATGAGTAGAATGTCTGATTGACAACGGTACCCTATAAACCTTTATTTAAGCAACTATTTGGAATTTATCGTCTTTTTAAAGTGTTAACTTATGTTAATTTCTTCTGTATCTCTGCTGCATTCCCAAGTTTATAGAAAACTTATAAGAGAGTTACAGAGATCGATCAACACCTATAATATGCGATATTTTCCACAGCATGTTCTATTGTGTACAAGTACTGTACACAACCAATCAGGAGACATCTGTATTCAGGGATATTTAAGGATCCTTTGAATAGGAAATGCAAAATCTTTAAAATTAGACAATATTCATATGTTTAAAATTGGAGTATTTCTTTAAAAGTTGTAAAACTTAACCCCTGAATGCAACAAATGGCAGTGAGATGTAGTAAAAAAAACATCACATGGAACCGTAGCATGGCGTGCCGGGACACTATAGGCCTGCTCAGCATATCCAGGTAGAGTGAATGAGCAGTCTGTGTAGTCTGTGATTTTTGTATAGAAACTAATTAAACAAATGTAGTTGATCGGACCAATCTATAAACCAAGGAACCATGAAAATTGTGCTGTCAGTCGATCTATAAAATGTGCAAAATATTTTGAATAAATATATAAACTTCACTCTATTTTACGCAACTTTTTCTGATGACAATTTTTATTCTTTAATTTTGATGAAGGATCAGTTGAAAGAAAGTTGTTTGTTCCTGAGGTAAAAGCTGTTGTGACAGCTGTGGAGACAGCTGATGGGACATCTGAGGGGACAGCTGAGCACCTAGCTGTTGGGACAACTGATGGGTTAGCTGTGGTATTTGTGACAGTCCTACCGTCAGTGGAGATCCTTTTAAAAATTATATATTTAGTAAATTTATAAAATCATAATTAATTATAAAATAAGGCCTTGATATTTTTAGAGACTCATCTACATCAGTAAAAACTCGATAATTTGGTTCCAATATCTAATTATTAAAATAAATTCTAAATTATTTTTCGAAATAATTAACAGAATGTAAGAATATATTGCAAAATGTCTATCCTAAACGTTCTGTTCGACATATCTAACAATTTTTTTATTTCTTTTGATTCATTCGATTATACGAACTAATTGTTAGATTTTTTTTTTCTGAATTGCAAAAACCTACCTATTAAAGCCTGTGTAATGCTAGGTTGAGTACCAGCTATACTCCACAGACTAGTTTGTAATTGCTGAAGTTTCTTATGCTCTTTCTCCTAAATAAATGTTTTAAATGGAGACAATTCGCTAAATCTAAAATAATTTTCAATATGTGTAACTAAATGTATTATGTGTGTAATAAAGAGATAAAACTTTATTTATTTATTCTGTGTGAGGATTATCTTACATTTAATGTTTTTGTAAATCTTCGGATATAACAGTAAAAATCATATTTTCGCCTNCCCCTGTGTCTCCAGATTTCAGTTAGCTACCAAAAAAGGCTGGGTTTGTGCCTTACAAAATATTCCATCTTAATTAATCGAAAAAGAGGCACTTGATTAAAGTTTCAATAATTATGAAAATGAAACAACATGTTTATTAGGACACCGTGCATATAATTTTCTTATTGTGATTTGTAACTATTCATTTTCTTAGAACTCCACTCTCAAATGTTTAAAGTATCAATTGTATTTTAATTTAAAAGTTTTAATCTCAAAGTTTCTTATGAAAAGGTTGCATTACACAATGTATGATTTGTACGATGCAAGTTGTACAATGTACAATGTACAATGTACATACATATTTGTACAATGTGCAGTTTATTATAAACACACATCTAGCGTAACATAATCTGTTGATTTTGCAGATGAAATCCAGCGGAAAGGAAATTAGAAAATCCCACTTAGAAAATTAAATAAAAACTGAAATTAGAGACATTTTAACTTACTGATATAAAAACCAGACAGGGGTTCCTGCATGAAATGTCGGGCCTACTGACACTGTGTGTGCAGAGCGTGTTAGGCTCATGAAAAGTTACTTGACTGCAGGTTTACCGAAAAAAATATGTTGCCAGAAGAGATATTTTGCCGGAGGAGATATGTAGCCGGAGGAGATATGTTGCCGGAGGAGATATGTTGCCGGAGGAAATATGTTACTGGAGGGGATATGTTGCCAGAAGAGATATGTTGCTGCAGGGGATATGTTGCCGGAGGAGATATGTTACCAGGCGGGGATATGTTACCGAAGAGGATATGTTGTCAGAGGAGATATGTTACTTTACTGGAGGAGATATGCTGCCAGAGGAGATATGTTACTGGAGGAGATATGTTACCGAAGAGGATATGTTGCCGGAGGAGATATGTTACTCTAGGGGTTATGTTACTGGATGAAAAATGTTACCGAAGTGGATATGTTGTCAGAGGAGATATGTTTTTGGAGGGGATATGTTACTGAAGGAGATATGTTGCCGGAGGGGATTGGTTGAAAGTATCTAGCCAAAGGAGGTATCTAGAAATAGGAAGAATCTAGCCAAAAAGGAGGTATCTAGCCAAAGGAAGTATCTAGCCAAAGGAGGTATCTAGCCAAAGGAGGTATCCAGCCAAAGGAGGTATTCAGCCAAAGGAGGTATCTAGCCAAAGAAGGTATCCAGCCAAAGGAGGTATCTAGCCAAAGTACCAACGTAAATCTGTGACTCTAGATGAACTGTAGTAGCAGTATATCTATCTCTAGTTATTTATTTCTTTATTTTGTTTCTCTTTAAAAAAATGTTCAACTTCTTTGTTCTTGTGAGACTTGAACACTACCTTTGGGGGGTTCCTTTCATATTTAAAACATAACATTACAACAAAACCTCTATTTTTGTGAAAATGATATTTCTTTAAAAAATGTGAAAAAATCTGAATAATTTACTTCTCCTTAAACAGTTTTTCTTCGATGAGTATATCTTCTGAAAATAGTTTCATAAAAACTTCATCTTTTGGCAACAATTTTTCTTTCATATATTACTTAGTTCAAGAAATAACAATATTTTACAATGTTCATTTCTATCTTCAATAATTTGTTTTATAAAGTTGCAAAGTAAGGNAAATTAAATTACATTAGAAAAAATAGTGTAGATTAAAATTATTAAACTAAAATTTGACCTTAACCCCTCCCCCCCTCCTTATCATACTAAAATTTGACCTTCCCCCCCTTCCTCCTGTACCTTAATACGTATAGTTTAAATTCTGCATGCTCAAGTACTACTACACAATGAAGGCAAGGCTAGGGCCATTCACATAGTCCAGATATAGACAGGGTGTCCAAATAAACAGGGAATTAAATGACGACTTTTCCAAAATGTGGTCTACCTTTTTTTCACCTTCAAAATTGACGGAGATATTAAGAAATTTGTACAGATTCCAGTTTATTAAAAATCAACAAAACTGTTTAAATTTTAATAGCTCCGTCAGTTTTAAAGTTACAAGGAAAAGTTCATTAGACGTTCAATCTTTTTTTGATGTACTTTATGTAATTTATCTATCATCGGAAATCAATACGATATTCAAGTCATCTTTCAATTCCCGTGTTTATTGGGCCGGACACCCTGTAGCTAGATAGATAGATAAGTATATGAATAGATAAATAGGACACCCTGTAGCTAGATAGATAGATAAATAGGTGACATTTTTTCCAAGCTTTGTGTTTCATTTTGCTTTGAGAGGTAGGAGGAGAAAAATATAGATCTTAAAATAGCTTTATCATTCAAGGTCAAATTTATATGATATTACTTCTACGACTTTGTGACCTCGTAGCTTCTGTAGTTCTGATTTTAAACACAAGAATGGAAAAGCAATTTTATCCTTTTACTTATTGGAAATTCAATAAAACTTGAAAAAGATGATTTATCATTGACAACATAAAAGTTTTTAAACTTGAAGGAAAGTTACTTATTTCGACATGTGCAATGCTTGAGGACAAAACAAGGTCTCTTGGGAAGCCCCGACATTGCAAAATTCCCTCCTATATTTATTATTGCGTCACGTATAACGATTGAAGAGATATGTA
The DNA here is from genome assembly GCF_000591075.1 of Eurytemora carolleeae. Classification (NCBI taxonomy): domain Eukaryota; kingdom Metazoa; phylum Arthropoda; class Copepoda; order Calanoida; family Temoridae; genus Eurytemora; species Eurytemora carolleeae. The sequence continues at coordinate 65,074 of NW_019396295.1, read as the reverse complement.
TTTACATTGCAATCCTAAAACCAAGGATTCAATATAAATATCAGGGATTCACGTTTAATAATTTTGCTTTAAGGAAAAAATGGATGGAGACTTGGGAAGGGGTGAATATAAATTTTGATTGGGATCTGAACACTTCCCTCAAACTCTAATTATAAACATGTCTTTGAAATCTGAAGTGGTAGACTTTGTTAGATTTAACCAAAGTTTAAAATATTAATTGTTTTAACCATCCAATTGCAAATATCTAGAGACAAGAAAATTAAGTCAAACGTTCACTTCTTTGTATTCGAAAAAGTAATAATTCAAATGATAAATTCAAAAGTAACTACTGATTGTACAGGGTTACCCACAAAGAATGAAACTATGAAAACGACCTAAAACTCTGTAAACAAGACGATTCTAAGGTTAAATTAAGTCTTCTGTCCTAAGTGCAGTCTATTAATGGCTTATAAACTTAAAGACTGATTTGGCGAAGAAAGAAACAAGTTTACAGTAACACTCACAGGGACTTTAATATATAATAAACGGAGAATACAAATTCTGTGTAATCGTCTCAAGAGTCTCATCCTGTGTAGTTAGCTCTGTATGTACTTTATTTACCTTCTGTGTAGTTAGCTCTGTATGTACTTTATTTACCTTCTGTGTAGTTAGCTCTGTATGTACTTTATTTACCTTCTGTGTAGTTAGCTCTGTTTGTACTTTATTTACCTTCTGTGTAGTTAGCTCTGCATGTACTTTATTTACCTTCTGTGTAGTTAGCTCTGTATATGTACACCATTTACCTTCTGTGTATCAGCAAACTTGACAACAAGGGGGGAACTGCACCCGTCCATGGTCTGGGAGTGGTGCATAGCCTGGACCAACACCACCGTCAAATATAGATAGATAGATAGATAGATAATACGAATATGTTAACAATATAATAAAGCTCTTCGATCATATATATATATTTTTATGTTGGATATAGCTGGCCGAACGGCTAGACCAAATTAGCTAATATTTTTTGAGAGAACCCATGACATAGGCTAAAATAATTTAGAAATTTTTGAAATTCCACGTGCAATGCCGGAAACTTTTGCCCCAATCAAAATTTGAGGCAAATCGGTCAAGGGGTTCATGAATTATGATCGGACATCCAAACAAACAGAGCTTCCAACTTTATATATGTAAAGATATATATAAATTAGACTGCAGAGGAACTATAAATAGAAACTGGAATTGATGATTGATTGTCAGTTTGACAGTTTCTAGATACTCTTACTCTTAGGTACTGTTATATATAGTTAAATGGATTAGGAAGAGAGTTTGGAACTGTATCAAACCAATTAAGAAATTAAACAGATGATTTTGAGGAAAATTGCCTTTTTTTGACTTTTTTTTCCTGCAAATATTTCTTGAGTTGTTAACAAAATTGGCAAAAAAACAATAATTGAAATAAAAGAAGTTTAATTCTAAACTGAAGTAGCTTTAAGCACTTGAAGCCATGAAACTTTTTTATTTTCTGTAAAATCGATGCAACGGAAACAGAAAAAGAAACTTCGCTCTAAATTAGAAAAAAAGAATGAAACAATAAAAAGAAGAAGAGAGAATATGTAGAGGAAAGAAAAAGAAAAAAGGAATAATTAGTTGATGTATAATGTATAATGTATAATGTATAATGTATAATGTATAATGTATAATGTATAATGTATAATGTATAATGTATAATGTATAATGTATAATGTATTGTATAATGTATAATGTATAATGTATAATGTATAATGTATAATGTATAATGTATTGTATAATGTATATAATGTATTGTATAATGTATAATGTATAATGTATAATGTATAATGTATAATGTATAATGTATAATGTATAATGTATAATGTATAATGTTTAATGAATAATGTATAATGTATAATGTATAATGAATAATGTATAATATATAATGTATAATGTATAATGTATAATGCATAATGTATAATGTATAATGTATAATGTATAATGTATACTGAATAATGTATAATGTATAATGAAGAATAAAACAGTTAATTATCTAAACATTAAACAAAGATATATCGTTATTCTGAGTAAAAGTATAGAATAGGAGACAGTCTAACATTTAATTTATTTCATTGGGTTTTTGACAGTTTGATGCATTTATTGACAATTTGATGCATTAATTGGCAGTCTGATGCACTGATTGATATTTTGATGAATTAATTGACATTTTGATGAAGTAATTGACATTTAGATGCATTAATTGGCAGTTTGATGCACTGATTGACATTTTGATGAATTAATTAATTGACATTTTGATGAATTAATTGACATTTAGATGCATTAATTGGCAGTTTGATGCACTGATTGACATTTTGATGCATTAATTGACATTTTGATGAATAAATTGACATTTAGATGCATTTATTGGCAGTTTGATGCACTGATTGACATTTTGATGCATTAATAAACATTTTGTTGAATTAATTGACATTTTGATGCATTAATTGGCAGTTTGATGCACTGATTGACATTTTGACGCATTAATTAACATTTGATGAATTAATTGGCAGTTTGATGAATTAATTCACATTTTGATGCATAAATTGACATTTTGATACATTCATTGACATTTTGATGAATTGATTGGGAATTAAATTGTATAATTGTGTAATGTAATAATTTACAGTATATTTGATTAATTGATAGCATTGACGGACACATTGAAACGGTTAAAAATTTAAACTGACAATGGTTCCGATGATGTCGGGTTAATAATTCGGGACTTTTAATCTTCGACATCGGAATGTTGGAGACTAAATGTTTAAATGTTTGCAGGGTTGACAGAAGTTCAATTGATTGATTGATAGAACAATTGCTTAATTGATTTGTTAATAGTTTGACAGGTTCCTTGATGGCTACAGCAGCTACGCTACGGCTAGTAAAGGTTACAAATGCGCAACCTGAACAAAACAAATATTATTCTTTAAATTGGTTACTTTGTTTACATATATTATTTAGTGATTAAGAAAATTCACCAATATTCCTCTAATTTCAAATAAATGTTTTAGACAAAAGTGTACTGCAGTCTCTGAAAAGAATGTGAACAGAAGTGTACTGCAGTCTCTGGAAAGAATGTAAACAAAAGTGTACTGCAGTTTCTGGAAAGAATGTAAACAAAAGTGTACTGCAGTCTCTGGAAAGAATGTAAACAAAAGTGTACTGCAGTCTCTGGAAAGAATGTAAACAAAAGTGTACTGCAGTCTCCGTAAAGAATGTAAACAAAAGTGTACTGCAGTCTCTGGAAAGAATGTAAATAAAAGTGTACTGCAGTCTCTGGAAAGAATGTAAACAAAGTGTACTGCAGTCTCCGTAAAGAATGTAAACAAAAGTGTACTACAGTCTCTGGAAGGAATGTAAACAAAAGTGTACTGCAGTCTCTGGAAAGAATGTAAACAAAAGTGTACTGCAGTCTCCGTAAAGAATGTAAACAAAAGTGTACTGCAGTCTCTGGAAAGAATGTAACTAAAAGTGTACTGCAGTCTCTGGAAAGAATGTAAACAAAAGTGTACTGCAGTTTCTGGAAAGAATGTAAACAAAAGTGTACAGCAGTCTCTGTAAAGAATGTAAACAAATATTTCAGCCTGAAAGCAAAACTGAGTTTGTTTACCCAGAAACTGCAGTTACAGGGCGTATCTTTCTTGACAGTAACCGATAAAAAAATGAAAAAAATTGTTCTTTACCTCGACTGATTCCATTGTCATCTCTTAGAATAGTGCACTCCTCAATATTTCCGAAAGATTCGAACATTTGTTTAATGTCGTCTTCTGTGTACCGTTTAGATACCATACCCACAAACAGCTTACGCTCTAAACAAAATAATAATATTAATAATAATAATAATGATTTTAATAATAATAATAATAATAATAATAATAATCCCCCCTCTTCTCAATCTTAGCCCTAAATTCAGAAATAGTTAAATTTCTTATATTTTAGAATTTTCTTGCAGATTTGAACTTGTTGATACAAAAAGTTTGTTTCAATGATTTAATAAATAAATTTTCTACACAAAAAATAAGCGAATAAATAATGATTAATTTAAAACAAATTCTTTATGATTTTATCAAACATAAACTTCCGAATCCCCACAAGCTTTATTCCGAATTTTCAGTACCATAATTTCCAATCCCTTAAACTGGATTCCAAATCCTCACAAGTTTGACTCCAAATCCCCAAAAGATTAATCCAAATCCCAACAAGTTTGATTCCAAATCTTCAAAAGATTGATCCAAATCCCCACAAATTTGATTCCAAATCCTCAAAAGATTTATCAAAATCCCCACAAGTTTGATTCCAAATCCCCATAAGTTTGATTCAAAATCCTTACAAATTTAATTTCAAATCCCTAGAAACTTGATTCCAAATCCCGTAAACTGGATCCAAATCCACACAAGTTTGATTCCAAATCCCCTGAATTAAAAAGATTTCAAATCCAATATAAATGTACCACTGAAACCAACCTTTCTAACTTGAAAACATCAAAGCTTGGAACTGAGATTAAACAAATTCTCCGGGGAGGGGGGAGATATGTTTTTTATCTAGGTTTAAACCCTAGCCCCCCTCTCCAGGGGAGACATGTTTTTATCTAGGTGTAAACCCTAGCATAACCCTAGCCCCCCCCACCCGGGGAGATATGTTTTTATGTAAACCCTAGCATAACCCTAGCCCCCCCCCCCCAGGGGAGATATGTTCAAAGTAACCTTATTAATCGACGGTATTGATTCAATTTAAGTAAATTGAACTCATTTGCTGATTTCTTATTGGTCAAATTTAAGAATTCTTCACACTGCGCTAGAGAGTTAAACTTTTGGCTCTATTCTGTTTATTTCTTTCCAAGCTACTAGCACAGTAGCTGCTGAAGGGAGGGGGATAACCAGGGGAGAACCTACCATTTCTATTCTCAGTATCAGCTGGTTTCATCTGTATGGGATGATGCATCTAGAACATGGACAAGGTGAATAAACCAAACATCACAATCATAGTTGCAACCTCCTCTCTGTACATTTTGCAAATTTTTTTTGTATCAGTCAGAATTCTACTTATGTAAGTAAATCTTCTGCAGAAGACTTTCTTTTTGTGTCTTGAGGAAAATAACAAATCGATGTAAGATTACTTGCTCATTTAAACAGATTGCAGTTTTGTATCGTTCTACAAACTTGTAGCTAAAACTTTGAAACATAGCTAGACTCCGGAAAAGTTTATAACAACCATGGATTATCTATTTAAAGATAACAACCATGGATTAAAGATAACAACCATGGATTAACTATTTAAAGATAACAACCATGGATTATCTATTTAAAGATAACAACCATGGAGTATCTATTTAAAGATCACAACCATGGATTATCTATTTAAAGATAACAACCATGGATTAACTATTTAAAGATAACAACCATGGATTATCTATTTAAAGATAACAACCATGGAGTATCTATTTAAAGATCACAACCATGGATTATCTATTTAAAGATAACAACCATGGAATATATATTTAAAGATAACAACCATGGATTATCTATTTAAAGACAACAACAATGGATTATCTATTTAAAGATAACAACCATGGAGTATCTATTTAAAGATAACAACCATGGATTATCTATTTAAAGATAACAACCATGGATTATATATTTAAAGATAACAACAATGGATTATCAATTTAACGGGCATTGTTTTTTATATCAAATTGTATCTTAATCTTTTTTGACACATTGGAATTTAGCTAATTAGTTTGTAAAATTAGAATTTATTAAAAATTCTAAAATTCTAAAAATAAAATGCAAAACTGTAAATTTTGATAATTTAGTTTTCACAGGAGTACTGAAGAGGTTGCAACCCGGATAAAGCAGTGATAAAAACATGGACTTATGAAAACTGTCATACCATAACAAGAAGTTGAAAACTCACGTTCTTAATTATCTACTTGAACAGGGACTGTAAGCGTAATTCCGAGTGACTCTTCTTGCAGCTTTGGCAATGTCCAATTCGAAATGTTAAAAACATTACAAATGTTGTCTGATCAAGTATGAATAAGATATCAATATTTAAAATTTAAGAACTGTTTATTTTCAATTGTGGTTTCTTTACAAAAGTTACTTGCGCATTTCTATACTGCGGGAAAACTTATTGAAATTATGATAAATAAACCTAGAAAAACGAAAATATCTTCCCCATTATTAATCATATCAAGGTTTCAACAAAATACGGTTGTGAATCAGGCCGTGGACTTTTTGTAAAGAGGGTCACTTGAAATTATGCTTACACTCCCTTTTAGCTAACAGTTTGTATAGTACTTGCTAAACAATTAAACATGAACATGGTCGTAGGATTGCAAAATTTTCATTAATCCATAAAACTATTGTTTACGAAAAAATGCAACAAAATATTTATAAATATAAATGTACGACGATAGATTTAATATTTATTCAGTAAATACAAATATTCCCGCTGTACTTTACACATCAAATCGGAAAGGAATTAACCCTAATAAATCATAATGATACTCCTGCACTACTATACAATCAACACCAGTTCAGATTAAATATTATCAATAATAAAGGTATCTATTAGCATGTATAATTTACTAAAAATTTGTATTTAAAAAATAGGGACAAACATAAAATAAATAAAAAAATTGAAATTAAACAATTCTTAATTGTAGAGTTCAGTTTTACAGATTTTGATGACATGAACATGCAGTAAAATTTAGTGAAATATTTAGTAAAAAGGAAACTAATAATAGACGTTTCGTGATGAAGACAATTTCTTTTTTATTTAATTAAATTTTTTGTTTCACGAATAGGAAAAGTAATAAGAAAGTTTCTAAAATGAAAAAGTTAGAAAATATAAATGTAAAAACATTTAAAATCTGGGATTCCTCCTGTTCTGATAAAAATCCAATATTGGAAATAATTGAGCTAGAAATGTCCATGTGAGGTTCGGGGGAGGGGCGGGATAGAGAAGGGGAGGGTGAGGAATGGAGAAGGGGAGGGTGAGGAATGGAGAAGGGGAGGGTGAGGGATGGAGAAGGGGAGGGGAGGGTGAGGGATGGAAAAGATGAGGGTAAGGGATGGCAAATAGATCCAGGCTGCTGTGAAAGGTCGCATCAATTCTAATAAGACAGGTTCGACTTTGAAGTGTCGCAACGTATTAGTAATTGAGTTTACCTTACTAATCACATTATTTTTTGTAAACCTAGACATTTAGATTTTAAAGCAATATTTTTTAGCTTAAGTTTGGAGAAAGAAATTTAAAAATTTCAATCGATTTTTGCAACCTTTGGATCACGTGAAGATATATGTCATGTCAAATAGAAGTTGATGTCGGGTAAAAAAATGAGGGGGGTGTCCATAAGGTTGAGGAGGGGAGGGGGTGGGGTAACTAGAATAGAAAAATAAATCAAATTAATATTTTTCAATAAACCTTATTCTAATATTAATAATTTTTGTTCTTTTTGAGAATAGGTTAATGTTGGATGATATGATTATAGTTTTCTTTATCAAAAACATAAATATCAAGGATTAGAGTAATTATATATCATAGCAGGAGGGCAGAAGAAATTATCTTAAGAATATTTGGGGGGCCGTGTGGGGAGGGGGGGGGGGTGTTTAATATTTACAATATTTTCTATTTAACTCTGTAATTGCTTTAAAGCCCCAGGAAAGTTTGAAATCTTCCAAAACCTCGCGGAACTTTAGTTTTAAACTTGGATGAGGGAATATTTTGATAAAAATATTAACAAGGACCAACCATCAAGCATCTGATTCACAACGGTACCTTGTAAGTTGTACCGTTGTGAAGATATAGTCGTTTTTCTTCTCTTGAAAAAAGATTATTTTTGTTACTTTCCTTCATTGCTTCTGCTGTATATATAATACAGTTAAATAGGGAAACCGGAATAAAAAATAATCAATTTTAAAAGAGAAAACGAGAATATTTCTTTCATTTTTGCTCAAACAAATGTTTAAATGGTACCTTTGTAAATCGGCCCTATTAGTCTATAAAATGGAGTTAAAGTCCATATAAATTGTAACTACTAGATTTTAAAGGAAATTATGGAACTTTTATCGTTTTTGGATATTTTATTGTTAAAATTCCTAATAATCATGATAAAGGATGAACATAAAAATGTTTTCCTTTTTTTAACTTTAAACATTTTACATCAAGTACATAAATGACTCCGGCCTAACTCCATATAGTCTGTACGTTGATCAGGGTTAACAAATTTTTACAAGGGGGAGGGGAGGAGTAGTATGGATTTAATACAGAACGTATTAGGAACCTACATGTGAACACTGTATGTACTTAAGCGAATGTATGGATTCAATATGTGTGAACGTTGAATGTACTTAAGTTGGCCATACAATAACAATGATAATAAAACAAATAGGTTTTAGAGATATTAGAGTTCAGATAGAACAAGAAACATTGTTATAATATCAAATAGAAACCTACTGTCAATGCTGCGGCACCAGTACAAAAGGTAGAATTACAAAAGGTAGAATTACAAAAGGTAGAATGACAAAAGGTAGAATTACAAAAGGTAGAACGACAAAAGGTAGAATTACAAAAGGTAGAATAACAAAAGGTAGAAGAACAAAAGGTAGAATTACAAAAGGTAGAATGACAAAAGGTAGAATTACAAAAGGTAGAATTACAAAAGGTAGAATTACAAAAGGTAGAATGACAAAAGGTAGAAGGACAAAAGCTAGAACTACAAAAGGTAGAATTACAAAAGGTAGAACGACAAAAGGTAGAAGGACAAAAGGTAGAATTACAAAAGGTAGAATTACAAAAGGTAGAACGACAAAAGGTAGAATGACAAAAGGTAGAATTACAAAAGGTAGAATGATAAAAGGTAAAATTAGAAAAGGTAAAATTAGAAAAGGTAAAATTAGAAAAGGTATAAGGTTCAAAAGGCAGAATTTTCCAATTTTAATGTTACATTATGTTGGGTTAGGTTAGGACAATTTCTGAGCCGAGTGCTGCGGCCTCCTCGATGTTGAAAAATGTGCTGACGGTCACCTTATTTTCGGTTAGGTTAAGTTAATACAATTTCTGGGCTGAGCGCCGCGGCTAGAACAGGCTATTACAGTTACAAAATTTAACAATAATTGCTTAATAAGAAGCGTGAAGTAATCAGCTAAAATCAACATTCAACACGAAAAAGGCCGCAGCGCTCGGCCCCTAGCCTATCCTATCCGCAGCGCTCGGCCCCCTAGCCTATCCTATCCGCAGCGCTAGGCCCAGAATTTGTCTTAACCTAACCTAACCCAACATAACATTTTCGTAACTGTCGACTTATTCAGTAGTCGACGCTTTGTATCAGTCGACGTTATGAAGGTGACCAAAATCTCCATGCTGAATTCAAACGAGAAATGCAGTTTTGGGAATTTAAAAAAAAAAGTTTCGCAGATTTTCCTGCAAAAATTGGAATATTTTCTTGCTTCTAAAAAATTGGAAAATTCTGCCTTATTTATGTTCTACCTTATATATGTTCTACCTTTTGAGCATTCTACCTTTTGTCATTCTACCTTTTGTACTGGAGCCAATACTGCCGGGTTCACTGATGGAGAAACTGTAGTATTTTTGTATTTTAGAAAAGACGCATATTAATTAAACTTGTGAGTGATTTCCCCCATCTATGAAATTTAAATAATGTACCTTGTTCATTGTACATAATGCTGTACTCTGTACAGTGCTTACTGAACATTGTTCAATGTACATAATGCTGTACTCTGTACTGTGCTTACTGAACATTGTTCGATGTACATTGTACATAATGCTGTACTCTGTAGTCTGTACAGTGCTTACTGAACACTCCTAAGTGTTACTATATTTATTACCTATCACTAGAATCTCCCTAGAAAGGGGCTGATTCATTTGGTGTACCGTCCCGTCTTGCCTTATATAGTCAGTAGCTTATACTGTCAAGTGTACAGTTTGCTCTAACTGCTTAAAAAGTCGGCTCTGTACTTGAAATGTATTGGAGTATACGGTGCTATGTACATTTACTATCTTTTAAAGCCTCTAAAAGTATATACAACAAGATGTACAGTACGAGTTGTACAGATACAATGGTCCACATAACATCAACTAATATTTACATAAAATATAATGACTGCAGAGAGTAAATAACTAACGTGCTTTTTATATATATTTATCATTTAAATTTTAAACAAAAAATATTCTTAAAACGGAAAAAAACTGACAAACGTAAAAAAACGCTCGCGTGCTGACTTACCCCTGGGAGAACTTTGATATTGTGGAGCGCGTTCTGAGCATCCAAAGCGTGCTTGCGCTTATAAAAGGTAACAAAACAACAACCCCTTAACAAATAATAATTCTACATAGATAATAATTTTTATGAAAATTATAAAATAGATAGTTCTGTTTACAATAGTGATAAAGATGGTAATTTTCACAATAATTAAAAAAAATCCTTAAACAGGATAAGTAGTAATATTAGATTAAGTACTAATGACACAGATTACACAGAACAATACAGGGTTACCCTGCACAACGGATCAGAACTTAATGACGACATACAAATCTTAGAATGTGACAGTCTTGGAAGCAGCACGATGAATCGTAACTTTACTACATTATGTTTTTCTAATTTTGGAGTTTTACTTAATGAGCAAAACTCAAAATATACATTGCTATTTCACCATTTTTACTGTCTTTCCATTTCTTAGAGGAAAATGCCCGATTCACAACGATACCCTTTATCTGATCTATAATGTGGAACTAATCGTTGTTTTTCTAGCTCAAAGGGTACTGTTGTGATTCAAACATGTCATTTTTGAAAATGGAGATTTACTTTAAAGAATATTAGATAGATAGATAGATAGATAGATAGATAGATAAATAAATAAATAGATAGATAGATAGATAGATAGATAGATAGATAGATAAATAGATAGATAGATAGATAGATAGATAGATAGATAAATTTCTATTCCTTGTCCCAGTATATTTACAATGGAGGACTAAATGTAATATAATGGGCAGTAAAGGTATAATAAATATTCTACGCAGCGAAGAATTTCCTTTTTTGAGAGAAACATATTCTTTTTTTATACAAAATTAAAAAATATTCTTTTTTTAACCTTCTATCCACCGCCCTCCAAAAAATGGGAACTGATTTACATTTTTGGGATTAATTGATTGTGATTGATTTCTTCAAAGTTAACACTTCATTTATTATTCATAAGATGCAACAAAATTAACTTGTAAAAGTGATTATGCTTTTGCACTTTCATTTGTTATAACAACAATAGATAAATTTTATCTATCCTTGATTCAATTTGATTGTTATATTCTACAAGCTTGGGAACCCAGCTTTGTCTGCAGTTATTAAAACCAGACTAAAAACATTCCCGGTGTTCTACCGATTTCCCCCAAACAAAGACGGTCCAGGGGTTCATGAGGTATGATCGGACACCCAAACAAACCAACAGACAGACAAATATGACTACTTTAGGAATATAAATATAGATATATAAAAAAGGCCCACCTGGAACAGTTTAATAAGCTCCTCTTCATCCATAGACCTGGAAAAAGGGAAAAAATCAAATTTCTCATACAAAACATCACCAACAATATTACAATGAGGCCCATAAAAACGTGGAATAGGAAGACGACTGTTAAACTCAAGATATGATTTTAAACCTATAAAGGCTGGGGGGTCTGAATCTATGTATATAAGGTATTTCAAGATTATCGTTTGAAAAAAGGTCAAGCAACATATTAAATGTTTCACATGTTTTTATAACAATGGTTTTTAAAAATCCTGAAAGGAAGGTTTTCCAAATCATGAAATTATAAAGGTCGAAAGATAGATTTGTAGCATACAAGATTCCTGTAACTGGAGGGTTGCGTGATGATTTTAGTAAAAAAGGAAAATAGAATAGAATAGAATAGAATAGGGAGAAATTTGACATTCATAGAGTTATTCTATATGTCATGTTTAGTCTATTTAAAAAAATAAATACTTTGTAAAAAGAACCAGAAATAATATTAATTTACTTTTGTGTAATAAATAATTTTGTTCAGAAAGAATCAGTTCCTTTAATTCAGAAAATTTATTAAAGGTTTCCTTTTGTTTGTTTGATTATTATTTTTACCTGGGTACTTGACCGACAAACATCTTGATTGCATCATGATCAGGTTCATGAGCTCCAGGTGATATCTTGCCGGCCAGCTGGTTCAAACTACCCAGCTGACTCAAGCTACCTAACTTGTCTACCATACTCATACTCGCGCCTGAACAAGACATTCATTTTATTGGGATTGTCAATTATAAGGGCAAGGATGAACTTTTTTATATCTAGGTTTTTAGGAATTTCTCGTGGGGAAAGGGTTATATATGAATGTACCAATTTAAAAAGGAAAAAAATTAATTTTTTTCTGTAAGGACAAGTTTTTAAAAATCACCCAATTTTGTTTAATTAAATGCAATTAATTTAATGAAGTTTTTCATTTCCTCTCTATTTTTATGTTTACTCTGTGGATAGTTAAATGTTGAATTGGCACATTCTATTTGATATCTATTCTATGAATAGTAAAACTTTAAATTCCCTTCCTATGTAATATTTATTCTGTGGATAATTTACTCTCTTTGTAATATCTATTCTATGGATAGTGAAATGTTTGATTTCCTTTATATGCTATATCTATTCTGTGGATATTGAAATGTTTAATTTCCTCTCTATGTTATATCTATTCTGTTAATAGTGAAATGTTTAATTTCCTCTCTATATGATATATATTCTATGGATAGTGAAATGTTTGATTTCCTCTCTGTGTAATATCTATTCTGTTAATAGTGAAATTTTTGATTTCCTCTTTATGTAATATCTATTCGGTTAATAGTGAAATGTTCAATTTCCTCTCTATTTGATATCTATTCTGTGAAAAGTGAAATGTTTAATTTCCCCTCTATTTGAAATCTATTCTGTGAAAAGTGAAATGTTTGATTTCCTCTCTGTGTGATATCTATTCTGTTAATAGTGAAATGTTTGATTTCCTCTTTATGTAATATCTATTCGGTCAATAGTGAAATGTTTAATTTATGCTGCGGTGTACATATTAATGTATGCTGCGGTGTACATATTAATGTATGCTGCGGTGTACATATTAATATATGCTGCAGTGTACATATTAATGTATATTTGATAAACATGATTTCAAATTCTTTGAATATATTTTAGATAATATATTTCTCAGTAAATATTACAGTAAATATAACATCTAAACTAATTAAAGGGACTGTAAGCGTAATTTAAAGTAACCTTTTATTTCAACAAGGATATGTCAGATTCCCAAGGGAACCCATGAAACCTTTGTCAATAATGTGGAATAAAGTGTATTATTCTGTTTACTTCTCCACGGTTTTCTGTAGTATAAATGCGCAAGTTGCTTAAAATTACGCTTAGTCCTTTTTTTCAGGGAACAGGCTCATGAAAATTAAAAAGACGCGTGCATAGTTTGTTTGATGGTAGATGAACAGTTTTTCGGAAAAATTAACAGCTTTTCCTTAAAATCCTGTCTCTTTTAATAATTGGATACCCTGTAGAGTTATAGATTTCCTGTATCTAGTCTATATTTACATATTATGTGATTCATTTCTGTATAGGGGTATACAAATATTTAATTAGTATACCGAGGTTATAAAGCGGTAGATAGTTAGGAATATAGAAATTAATCTGTAAGGTTGGAGGGTGTCATATTACTTGAATGCTTCCGTAATACATATATTACACATTTATACCTTCCTTCTAACCTAGTTTAAAACATAAATAGATGAATAAGTTATTCACTAAATAGATGGAAATTACTTAGCATAAGGAATACATCTATAACATATATATATGTACCAAATACCGAGGCCCCATAGTAAATTACGTTGTACATTGTCCATATAGCTAAATGTGCCCATTCAATGTACGTAGATATATTTATAACTCCGTAATACCCATATTGTGATTGTTTAACTACGTTATATATCACAGCGCATAACTTATAATTACGCTGTTAAGACCAAATTCTTTTCTAAACTGAAGAAATATAGTTAGTTGATATAGAGACTCCGTACTGTTTTGATAAACAGGTTGAGGATCGTGCCTGTTGATTTGGCATTGATAGTTACGTGCTTGTGTCCGTATAGACATTCATAGCTGATCGCGCCCATTGGTTTGGCGTTGATCGATTGAGTGCTAGTGTCTATGTAGACATTGAAGGCTGATCGAACCCATTGGTTTGGCGTTGATCGATTGTGTGTTTGTGTCCGTGTAGACATTGAAGGCTGATCGCTCCCATTGGTTTGGCGTTGTTCGATTGTGTGTTTGTGTCCGTGTAGACATTGAAGGCTGATCGCTCCCATTGGCTTGGAGTGATCGATTTAGTGCTTGTGTCCGTGTAGACATTGATAGCTGATCGCACCCATTGATTACGAGCTCATGTCCTGGTTGACATTGATAGCTGACGAGATTGTGTCCGGGTTTAGTCATTGATAGCTAAGTGGAACTGAATTGTACCTGAATACAATACGTTTTCTAGAAACCGTTATGGAGTCATGGATATTTACTACATATATGTTTATAATATATATAGTCAGGGTTAATCTACTGAGGATTGCCGCAAGACATGAAACATCATGTATATTAAAATCCTGAAATATATTAAAATGTTTTAATTTGAAGCTGATTCTTTAAATATATATATACATTTATACAAATATATATGAGTTGTTTAAAGAATTTGGACGATTGAGGATCGTCTTTTTTAATAAAATGTGAAGTTTAAAAACTGAAATATATATGTATATTCGGTCAATAGTGAAATGTTTAATTTCCTCTCTATTTGATATCTATTCTGTTAATAGTGAAATGTTTGATTTCCTCTTTATGCAATATCTATTAGGTTAATAGTGAAATGTTAAATTTCCCCTCTATTTGATTTATATTCTGTGAAAAGTGAAATATTTAATTTCCCCTCTTTTTGATTTCTATTCTGTGAAAAGTGAAATGTTTAATTTCCTCTCTATTTGATTTCTATTCTGTGAAAAGTGAAATGTTTAATTTCCTCTCTATGTCATATCAATTCTATGTATTTTATCTCTGTATTCAACTGACAAGTATATTTTGACGTCTCTGCCCAGGAATACAGAAATATGTTATTCCATGTTTTCATTTTACATCAAATCTAGGATTATATTTAATATATTTACGTAGTATAACCTACAGGATTCTATCTCTTTAAAGCACAACATTCTTTACAGTTATGAAAATGATTCCCTTATCACATATTGAGACTCGACCAAGTTTTAATTGATAAAGCTTTCTAAATTGATACTTATTTCTATTTCTAACTCTAATTTGAAGAATTTAAATCTTTTTTTTCAGTTTAAAGACGTGATTGACATAATCCTGCTATTTTCGGCGTCATAATGTGATTATTTCAGTTTTTATGTTTGTGAAGATATTATATTTTATGTTCTTGTGCAGCTTGGATTATCTTAATTTCGAACAAAACATAAATCTGAATATCAAGCGCCATAAATAATGATAAAAAGAAAGCATATTTTCATAAATGTATGCTGCGGTGTACATATTAATGTATGCTGCGGTGTACAAATTTATGCATGCTGCGGTGTACATATTAATGTATGCTGCGGTGTACATATTAAAGTATGCTGCGGTGTACATATTAATGTATGCTGCGGTGTACATATTAATGTATGCTGCGGTGTACATATTAAAGTATGCTGCGGTGTACATATTAATGTATGCTGCGGTGTACATATTAAAGTATGCTGCGGTGTACATATTAATGTATGCTGCGGTGTACATATTAAAGTATGCTGCGGTGTACATATTAATGTATGCTGCGGTGTACATATTAAAGTATGCTGCGGTGTACATATTAATGTATGCTGCGGTGTACATATTAAAGTATGCTGCGGTGTACATATTAATGTATGCTGCGGTGTACATATTAAAGTATGCTGCGGTGTACATATTAATGTATGCTGCGGTGTACATATTAAAGTATGCTGCGGTGTACATATTAATGTATGCTGCGGTGTACATATTAAAGTATGCTGCGGTGTACATATTAATGTATGCTGCGGTGTACATATTAAAGTATGCTGCGGTGTACATATTAATGTANATAAATATAGTATTTTCAACTTTTTCAGTTTAAATATACATTTTAGATGTTTAAATATATATTTCTTCCAAGACAAAATGTTTCATGGGTCTAACCCAATCATCAGTTGGAATAAAAATATATATATTTAATGTTAGTAGTCTGTTTGGAAGCCCTAGATAACTCATGAACCCTTAGACCGATTTGCCTCAAATTTTATTTGGGGAACTAGATAGAACCACCTTTTACCGCGCCCCTTTAATTTTTTAGTTAAGATGTTAAAAATGAAATAAAATCTGTAGAATGTCTCTGGAGTCTCATTTCATGTAGTAATAGATACCACTGTATATTTGTCAATGTGATGATTAAAAATGAAAAATTTCGAAATATTTTGGAAAACTTATAAATTTTAATGAAAATATTATCTAAAGGCTCAGAACATTTTTGAGAGGTTACAGGGAGAATTCTTTGTCAATTTAGGCATTCTTAGGCTTTCATGCTTAGTCACAAGCAATTTATTGTTAAGAATTTTCATGTATGAACACAGCTCGTATCCAGGAAGGTTACAAGATTCTCCTGGGGTATTTCTTTTAATCAATCCCCTGGGGGGTGACTGGTTTTTGTCACAATACTCTTCTTAAAATGCAGTTGTCTTGTGTTTCTTGATGAGAAAGGTCAAAATTAACATATTCTGATAATCTTTTCATTTACAAACATTGTATCAATTGTAGCTTGCATTCAATTACTATGATTTCAATTTATGATTTCAATTACTTTTCCAGTTCATATATTTATCCTTGAATGGATCCTTTAAACCCGCAAAATATTTAGATGTCGTCTTTGTTAGAGTTCTATTTCGGAAAACTATAGCAAAAGTACAAGAAGGCACAGTGGTTTCGGGATAATCTAAATATATAAATAGATTCTAACAGCCATTGAAAAGATTTAGGGGGGCCGGCAGTACGCAAAACCTGAATGTAGTCAGAGTAGCGTGTTTTTGATGAAATAGGGGGTTTTCGGTCGAAATTCTTAACTAAAACATAAAATTTAAACAACTTCTCTCAAAAAAAAAATTTTGAAGTGGCCAAACCTTATTTGACATAAAATAGAGATTTATGGAATAAATTCATTTTGGCTGACCCTACTGTGCCCCGCACCATCCCTTTAATAAATAATTTGTCTCCTTATTTGGACATTTCTATCTTAAGGGCAAAGTATAAAAAAGGGGAGAAATAAAAACATGTCTCATCATAGAATGATTCGATTTTCCCTAATATCCCCCCCTCCGGAGACTATGTACACTCCCCCCCCCCATACAGAGAATATGTACAACCCTGAGATGTCTAGTAAACTGCACACTACAATTAAACACTTGATAAGATAAAGAAATGTTTGTGTTTACCCATATTTTTTTTGCATTTAATTGGGAGGAAAGTAAATAAACAAAATAAACATGTGACCTTACAGTGATTGTGATAATTTGTAGAATCTTTAGATTATTTAGATCCACCACTTTCTAACGCTAAATTAGACCATTGAATCCAGAACAGAGATAAGAAAGTTACAGAGATCCCGTAACACCTATAATATGCGATATTTTCCACAGCATGTTCTATTGTGTACAAGTACTGTACACGACCAATCAGCATACATCTGTATTCAGGGATATTTAAGGATTCTTTGGATACGAAACACAAAATCTTCAAAAAAAGACTGAGTTCATAAATGTTATGTTTCACGTTTAAAATTGGAGTATTTCTTTAAAAGTTTTAAAACTTAACCCCTGAATGGGTATTATGTTCCACAAGTGACCGTGAGATGGCACTCTAAAAACCTATCCGTAAAAAAGTAGCATGTCTGTGTAGTCTGTGATCCAGAATGAGAAATACATAACACAATATCAGCTGTGTTCAGAACTGCAGATTATACAAGTGACCGTGAGATGGCACTCTAAAAACCTAACGTAAAAACGTAGCATGTCGTGCCTGGTCAACATAGGCCTACGTAGCCCACCCTGTGAAAGGAGACAAGCAGTCTGTGTAGTCTGTGATCCAGAATGAGAAATACATAACACAATATCAGCTGTGTTCAGAACTGCAGATTATCCTATTAGAGGGGTGGGGGGGGAGAATGCTTATCTGCATTAAAAACATGTATCAATCAATTACTAGTCGCTAAAAAACTGTAATTTGTAAAAACATGAAAATAAAAAATACCAAATTCGTTTTAAAAAAAGATTCAGCACTTTAATTAATACCAAATTCGTTTTAAAAAAAGATTCAGCACTTTAATTATGTTAACATTGTATTAATCAACTTTAGACGATGTTGAACTTATTTCAATCATAATTTGTCAAATTTAACTTTTCATCTGAAAGGAAGGGGGGGGGGGGGAATTTAAACTTGGATTTTAA
The DNA here is from genome assembly GCF_000591075.1 of Eurytemora carolleeae. Classification (NCBI taxonomy): domain Eukaryota; kingdom Metazoa; phylum Arthropoda; class Copepoda; order Calanoida; family Temoridae; genus Eurytemora; species Eurytemora carolleeae. The sequence goes on along the minus strand of NW_019396295.1, from coordinate 46,455 downwards.
TTTGCATGCTTTTTTGCAACAATTTTGTCCTATAAAATTGCTTGGATCATTTTTTTTAACATATTGGGAAAAAAGTCTTTGGTAAAGGTGTGGGGAAGGGTTGCTTTTAAATCATAAAAACATGTCTTCCAAAAGGCTTTTGGAACTAGATATTTTGCCCGCAATTAAATAGTGAATAATGCATACTGCATAATGATTAAATTATAGCTAATTAAACTTACTTAATTTTAAACATTTTCAAATTATGAAGGAAAATGTCAAGTAAGATAACTCCAAGTTCTATCCTAAATGTGCAACGTAGTCCATTTCATTTGAAATATTTCACATTTTTCACCTAATTTTTCCCGAGAATTGTATTTAGCCCTAGCTAGGGCGTACACAGGACTTTTCCAGGGGGNCAGTTTTCTAGGGGGGTTTGCCCCGATATACCCCCCTGTTTGGCCCCTGAGCCCTAGGATTTTGAAGAATGCCGGCAGCATGCAGAACAGTTTAACTATGCACTAGCTTGGAACCCTCTGGAGTGGGAGAATAGATGATAGATTTATATACATATCTAGTTCATTAATATTAATTATCAACTTAAAACTTGAATTTACATACAGGGTTACCCACAAAAATTGAGACTGCAAAGACGATCATAAACTCTTTATAAATGACGATCCCAAGGTTAAATTGAGTCCTCCGCCTTATATATTGTAATCTAATGGCGTATTTAATAATTTGGCAAAGAAACAAACAAGATTACAGTTACGGGAGTGTCGTGAATATAAGGAAACAGACAGTACATATTCCGTACAGTCGTCTCTCCATGAAGTCTCATCCTTTGTGGATAACCCAGTATCTTATCCTAATCCTATGTAACATGAACAAATTCTTGACAAATGCTTTGGCAGTATTTGTGTAAGTTTGTTTTCAACAGTTCAAGAATTTCAGTCAAATGTTCGAAAACCAATAAATTTTGACCCATTTTTGTTTAATTGAATAATTTGTAATAATAAGATGTAATAATAAAATCTGATCTTTTTCCAATAAATTATTCGGCAATTAAATCTGTTTTGTCATGTAAAATACAACTATATCCATAATTTAACCATTTCAGCAGTTATATGTACAAATTGGAAGTATCTAAATAGTAAAAGGGATAACGGAAATTCACTAGGCACAAACAATTATATAAGTTTAAAATACCTTGACACAAAATTCTATATTTTTTTAAATCTTTAAACATGTCAAAATGTATACACAATACCCAATTTCTACAGGAATTAATACCGGTAGACTTTATGGTGTTGACTAATTGACATGAATATAAATAATACTAGGGTTAAGTATAATTATTTATGATATTTACAAATGGATCCTGATGGGTTGAGCTATAATACGGGGTTTACACAGGTTTATACAGGGTGTCTTGATAATAAAGGTTTATACAGGGTGTCTTGATAATCAAGGTTTATACAGGGGTGATCTTGGTAATAAAGGTTTATACAGGGGTGTCTTGATAATAAAGGTTTATACAGGGTGTCTTGATAATAAAGGTTTATACAGGGGTGTCTTGATAATCAAGGTTTATACAGGGGTGTCTTGATAATCAAGGTTTATACAGGGGTGATCTTGATAATAAAGGTTTATACAGGGGTGTCTTGATAATAAAGGTTTATACAGGGGTGTCTTGATAATAAAGGTTTATGCAGGGTGCCCTGATATCAAGGTTTATACTGGGTGCCCTGATAATCAAGGTTTATACAGGGTGCCCTGATAATTAAGGTTTATACAGGGTGCCCTGATAATTAAGGTTCAAACAGATTGCCTTGATATCAAGATTTATATATTTGCAATACACTGCATTTTTTGTTCTTTCATTTTCCTTCAAATAATATTTAGTTTAAGTAAAGCCAATAATTTCTCAGTGTAACTTGATATCTAGTAAACCCGGCTTTAATATTAAAACTGTGTACAGTGTACAATGTGCATAGTGTACAATGTGTACAGTACAGTGTATAGAGTGTACCATGTACAGTGTACACAATGTACAGTATGTTCAGTGTATAGAGTGTACCATGTACAGTATGTTTAGTGTATAGAGTGTACCATGTACAGTATGTTCAGTATATATTGTATGAACAATATATGGTTTATACAGTGTATATGGCCGGTGTAAAGTGAGGAATGTGCACAAATAAGATTTTTTTATATCATCCTGATTTTAAAAAATCGATGAATAAAGTGATGGTCTTCATGTTCAATGTGTATAGTATAAAGTGGAGCTAGACTTTGTATGTCGACCTTTTAAAGCAATTGTTGGAAAAGAAATACTTTTGGTGGCATTTATAGGATAACATGTTCTCAGTTCTTTAGAATTATTTTCTTTCAATATGTATTTATAGACAATTGATTTAAAATGTTTAGAAAATAGTTTAATAAAGATTTTAACAGGGGGGATGATAGTTCTCTACCTGTGTACTCAGTTAGCTGTACTGTACACTTACAATTCTTTACTAATATTGATATACTATAGGTTAGGCCAGAATCTTATAATAATCAAATATGCAGTACGCTCTCGGTATAGTTCATGGCTTTTATACAATTAGGAAAGGAATAGTGTACATCATCACTCTATAACCTCGTTGGACTTTAAATGATCATGAATATTCAGTTTTAAATATTTACTCAAATCAATTGATTAAATAATTAATATTGGAGTTTCTAATATAATTATAAATTTTTTTACAAGTAAATCAGACCTTGAAACTTTTGAACATCTTTGAACCGATTTCAATTAACAAATTCAAAAGTTATCATCTCAGTTTTGAATCAAATCATTGAATTTTAGAATTATGAATAGGAATTTTCTACTGTAGGTTGATATCAATAAACTTTATTTCAATTAAACAGTATTTTGCATCAAATATTTCTAGCAGAATTTTTTTTCAGATTTACTCTGTTTTTGGCAGGGGGGAAATAATATTATAAAAATGGCCTAAATAAAAAATAGACAACATTAGAAGTATGGAGTATTAAAAGACAAAACAACAAGAATAGAGAAAATTAGCATGAAAAAAGTAAAGAAAAAATATTTTATGCTACACTTCTACATGAGGTGACAGGGTTTTTATAAATAAATAAATTCCTGAAAGTTAAAAATGAATTACAACGGAAATATTTTAATTCATGAGAAATTTTCTAGATCCGACAAAATCTTATTTTCCTTCAAATCTTCGACAATATTTTCTCTGAGTTTATAAATTAAAATACTCCAGGATTCAATGAAATGAAGTAGAGGTAAAAGTTGAAAACTTTCCTTTCCACTAAACTATTTTCCCTTGTGGATTCGACCCTCCCCCCTCCT
>NW_019396295.1:28435-42695 GCF_000591075.1 Eurytemora carolleeae | reverse complement strand
ATTATTTTCTATCAGGGCTACCACAATACCCCATCCATGCTACAAAAAATTTGAAATAAAATTAATGAATTGATTTGATTATAATTTATATTCTAAAAACCTCCTTTCATTTTTTCAACAATCCCTTAGAAAGATTCTAAAAGAAATTTAGATTTTAGAAAAAAGCAGCAAAAATATTTTTAAACTTTTCTTACAACCAATGAAAGAAAACAGGATAATTTTGTAGGATTTTGTAAATATAAATGTTTTTGACATAAAGGTTCCAATTAAATTAAAGCGGAAAATAATTTTTTTCTTTTTCTACTCTTCTTGTTGATAAATTTATGATAACACACTTTTTAACAAACAAAAAAAATATGAGGCGCTGAAAAACAGAAAGAGAGAGAGAGAGAATAAGAAAATAAAACTATATTTAAGAATATTGTTTTTTGAAAAGTTTTCTTTGTTGAAATTTATAAGTGGGCCAGTTTCTTGAGTTTTAAAAATAAACAAAAATATAGTTGAAAAATCTATATTTCTTAAAAAATCTTTTACTTGAAAGAAAAAGTTAATTTGAGAAGATGTGGAGATTTTTGGAAAATTGTATAAGTAGCTGAATAAGTAGCTGACGAAACAGTTTAAAGATATAATTTATAGTTCTAATGTGAAGAGTTGCAATTTATCTTTTAGCAAAAGTTTAAAACTTTTTCAAATTTAGATTTCGTGTTATCTTGCATATTTTGAATTAGCTGAATAAATTAGAATTATCCAGCCTCATATTTATATTTCAGTCCAAGATTTAGTTTAATATAGTTCATTCTAATTCTAATCCTATCCCTAGCTTCCCAGCTTCCAAATCTATTCATCTATCCATCCTTCCATCTATTCATCTTCTTCTTATTATTTCTTCTTCTATTCTCCCTTCTTTCTCACTTTCCTAGTTGATGCCTCCTTCTATTTTTATACTTATAGATTTTATTCTACTTTTAATCTCAAAGAACGTTACTATTTTCAATCTCAAAAAATTTATTCTACTTTTAGTCTCAAATATTTTTTACTAATTCATATCTTAACGATTTTCTCCTACATCTAATCTCACTGATCTCCTCCTATTTTCACCCTTATAGATTTTCTCCAGTAGGAAAATATATGAGGTTAAAAACCTCCTTCTACATTTATTCTTATAGATTTTCTCCTACTTTCAATCGTGAGGATTTCCTATTTTTAATCTAAAGATCTCTTTTTACTTTCAATTTCATGGATTTTGTCCTATTTCGATCTCATGAATCTCGTCCTATTAATATTATTTCTTTTAAAGATATCTTCCTCCTACTTTCAATCTTGTAGATACTTTCCTAGTTTTAATTTCATTCTTCTCATCCTACTAATAATCTCAAAGATCTCCCCCACCCCCAGAAATANCCCTACTCACCGTTTAGTATCCTGAAATCAACATGTCCTCTCTATCTAACTATCCTTATCAATGGATTTATTTCGTCAGCTCAATTTATTTCAATTTAGAACAGGTTTCTAACAAGCTTGAGCTAGTTCACTTCTACACCATTAATCACATGTCACTCTCCACATAATTTTCTTTCAACTTATTTAATCCTCCAGAGGAATATCCTAGGATGATATGATCTTTGATCAAACCCAACCCTGCTCTAGGTTATCTCCGGAGTAAGGTTGAACCGAGGTTTTAGCTCCGTCTCCGATGAATATCAAGCATATACTACGGAAACTGATTCTCTCTCTCTACTTTCTTCAATGTCTGAGTTTCTTACACACCCTGCTGTGACACACACAAACATACATAACACATATTAGTCCATATAGGATTACCAAGTTGTCCACAAGCCCTTATAATTTCGATCATAATCGACTCCCTTCTCTTTCCCACACAATAATGTTTAACAAACCCCTCTAGACAATTAATCTTTCGACATTTCTCGCCTTGTTACTCCCCCCGCAACCCCTCTCCCTCCTTTCCTTCTTCTTCCCTCTCTCTCTTTTCCCTCTTTTCCCCTCTTTTCCCCTCTTTTCTCCTCTTTTTCTTCCTTTTCCGTTTCCTTAATTCCCCTTTTTTATATCAAACTGCCTCTACACTATAGAATAAACATATTTCTTATTCCTACTCCATAAAAACCACCCTTAAAATAAATTCAATTTTCTATTTAAATATCACATCCCACTTACTCCTCTTTAACATTTTTCCTCGCGGATTTTGAATGCTCAGCTGTCAAAATAAATAAATTGAATATAGCCTTATTACAAGTCAAGTCACACGGTAACCCCCCAGATTCGTATTTTCATATTTAGAAACTTTATTCATAGAACAAATACACACAAACAGAAAACAAGAAAATATTAAAACAGAACAAACATTTAACGATGGAATATCAAAAAATCAAATTTGAAATCAACACTGAAGAAGAAATGATAAACATATGCATTTGGCTGATACAATAAACGCATCTCAGGCTGATTAAACTGAACTGATTACCAATGATAACAGAACTGTTGATTACCAATGATGATAAATACAACTGATTCCCAATTATGAACAGAACTTCTAATTACCAATGATGATAAACTGAACTGATTACCATTGATAACAGAACTGCTGATTACCTATGATGATAAATAGAACTGATTCCCAATATATACTATAGGTTANAAATAGAACTGATTCCCAATTATGAACAGAACTGCTAATTACCAATGATGATAAACAAAACTGATTCCCAATTATTAACAGAACTGCCGATTACCAATGATGATAAACAAAACTGATTCCCAATTATGAACAGAACTGCTGATTACCAATGATGATAAACAGAACTGATTCCCAATTATGAACAGAACTGCTGATCACCAATGATGATAAACAGAACTGTTTCCCAATTATGAACAGAAATGCTGATTAACAATAATGATAAACAGAACTGATTCCCAATTATGGACAGAACTGCTGATTACCAATGATGATAAACAGAACTGATTCCCAATTATAAACAGAACTGCTGATTACCAATGATGATAAATAGAACTGATTCTCAATTATGGACAGAACTGCTGATTAACAATGATGATAAACAGAACTGATTCCCAAAGATAAACAGAACTTGTTACTAATGATAAATAGAAATGCTGTTTACCAATGATGATAAACAGAGCTGATTCCCAATGATAAACAGAACTGGTTACCAATGATAAACAGAACTGATTACCAATGAGAGACATAACTTGTTACCAATGAAAAACATAACTTTTTACCAATGAGAAACAGAACTGAATACTAATGAGAAACAGAACTGATTACTAATGAGTAACAGAACTAATTACCAATGAGAAACAGAACTTATTACCAATGAGAAACAGAACTGATTACTAATGAGAAACAGAACTAACTACCAATTAGAACAGAACTGATTACCAATAAGAAACAGAACTGATTACCAATTAGAAACAGAACTGATTGCTAATGAAAAACAGAACTGATTACTAATAAGAAACAGAACGGATTACCAATGAGAAACAGAACTGATTACCAATGAGAAACAGAACTGATTATCAATGAGAAACAGAACTGATTACCAATGAGAAACAGAACTGATTACCAATTAGAAACAGAACTGATTACCAATGAGAAACAGAACTGATTACCCTAATAATATATTTGGCTGTGTTTGTCGTGTTGTGCATTATTGAAATAATCAAGCAAACGAACAAACAAACCTTCGACAAACAAAATCAAAACCACTCAACAAACTATACAGTATACAAGTATACAAGTTACAACATTATTAATATATTTGTCCTTTTTGTAAATAAAAGAAACGGATAACTCGCCACAAACTCCAGTTTTCTATTCCCTGTCTATATCTTTGCAAACTGAAATTTAAATATCAAAGGTTTATATCATCAGGTTGAACATATCGAAGTATTAAAGAATTCTAGTTTAAGGAAAGGGATCATTTCTATAAATCGAACTAACTTCTTTCGTTCTATTCCCTCCCTCCCCCCTCCCTCCAGACTTCAACCCTCCATTTAAATTTTGTTTTAAACCTGAGGACAAAGACAAGCAAATATTCTAAAACAAATAAACATGAAGCCCCCCAAACAAATCTAAATTAAGTTTTCAACTTTCTCTTTAGCAAGCATCAAGTTTTCCAGGTTCTATTCTTTGAACATCTATTCTTAGCAAAATATTTGAAATCTACATCTTCCACTGATAAAAACTTTCTCCCCCCCCCTCCTTACTTATTAACAGATTAAGGTTTAAAATTGTCTAAAATTTATTTTAGTATATCATGAAAAAATATAACATAACATCTAGCATAAAAGATATATATTAACCAACGGGAACCTTATATAGACAAAAAAAATTAAATTTGAAAAAACTAAATATCAAAATAAAGACAGTATTGAACGAAGACAAAGTATAAGGCAAAATAATGCTAACTACATATGTAGAAGAGGAAAAAGAAATAAAAGAAAATAATCGCAAAAAAGAAACAAAATCTATGAAATTTCAAAGAAAGAGATAAAAAATAAAGAAAGACGTGAAAGGAAAAAAAAGAAAAATGTAGAAACAAAAATGAAAATGACTAAGCTCTAAGAACTAAAGAACGAAAACAAAAATGACAAGAATTTAGAAAGAAAAAAGGAAACTCAAGATAAGAAGTGAAAGAAAGGGTAAAAGAAAGGATGAAAGAAAGGATGAAAGAAAGGATGAAAGATAGAAGAAGAATAAGATAACTAGAGGAAAATAAAGAGTTTCCTTTAAGAATTCCAAATCTCATTCCAACTATTTTATCTTTAAACAAAGACTTAGAAAACACATTCTTTACCCCTTCCATACATAATCCTAGTATCCTAGTATCCTAGTATCCTAGTATCCTAGTATCCCAGTATCCTAGTATCCTAGTATCTAGTATCTTAGTATCCTAGTACCCCAGTATCCTAGTATCCTAGTATCCTAGTATACTAGTATCCTAGTATCCCAGTATCCTAGTATCCTAGATTCCTTGTATCCTAGTATACTAGTATCCTAGTATCCTAGTATCCCAGTATCCTAGTATCCTAGTATACTAGTATACTAGTATCCTAGTATTCCAGTATCCTAGTATCCTAGATTCCTTGTATCCTAGTATCCTAGTATCCTAGTATCTTAGTATCCTAGTATCTAGTATCTTAGTATCCTAGTATCCTAGTATCCTAGTATCCTGTAGTATCCTAGTATCCTAGTATCCTAGTATCCTGTAGTATCCTAGTATCCTAGTATCCTTGTATCCTACTATCCCAGTATCCTAGTATCCTAGTTTCCTTGTATCCTAGTATCCAAGTATCCTAGTATCTTAGTATCCTAGTATCTAGTATCTTAGTATCCTAGTATCTAGTATCCAAGTATCCTGCAGTATCCTAGTATCCTAGTATCCTAGTATCCATGTATCCCAGTATCCTAGTATCCTAGTTTCCTTGTATCCTAGTATCCTAGTATCCTAATATCCTAGTATCCTAGTATCTTAGTACCCTAGTATCTTGTATCTTAGTATCCTAGTATCCTAGCATCCTACTATTCTAGTACCCTAGTATCCTATAATCCTATTATCCTATTATCCTAGTATCCTAGTATCCTAGTATCCTAGTATCCTAGTATCCTAGTATCCTAGTATCCTAGTATCATGTTATCCTAGTATCCCAGTATCCCAGCATCCTAGTATCCTAGTATCTTAGTAACCTAGCATCCTAGTATCCTAGTATCCTAGTATCCAGTATCATACTATCCTAGTATCCTAGTATCCTAGTACCCTAGTATCCTAGAATCCTAGTATACTAGTATCCTAGAATCATAGTATCCTAGAATCCTAGTATCCTAGTATCCTAGAATCCTTGTATACCAGTATCCTAGTATCCTAGTATCTTAGTATCCTAGTATACTAGTATCCTAGTATCCTAGTATCTTAGTATCCTAGTATCCTAGTATCCTAGTATCCTAGTATCCTAGAATCCTAGTATCCTAGTATCCTAGAATCCTAGAATCCTAGTACCCTAGTATTCTAGTATCCTAGCTCAGTTTTTAGTCATTTCAAAAGAATATTAAGACTGATAAACGATAAACTCGGCCGGTATTGAATCAATACAAATGCAAGATTTGATATAAATAAAATATACCCAATACAACTTATATTTTTCATAGTAATAATGTGACATTATTTTGACGTCAGAAAAGTTTTAAATATAAGGTTGTCCAACAATCTTTTTTAAGTTTACCAAGGTAAACTATTTCAAGGTAAACTATTTCAAGGTAAACTATTTCAAGGTAAACTATTTCAAGGTAAACTATTTCACGGTAAACTATTTCAAGGTAAACTTTCCCCCTTGATATTAGGAGATCACCACCCCTGCCTTCTACCTTTGTTCCATTTCCAGGGGGGGGTCCCCATCCCCTGTATTCTACATGTGTCTGAGCAATTTCCGGGTGGGGGGGGGGTGTCCCCATCCCTACATTCTACCATTGTTCAATGTCCAGGGGGTGCAGTGGTGGGGGACATCCCATCCCTTACATTCTACCTATGTTCCATTTCCAGGGGATGCGGTCTCTTTCCCTTGTGTTCTACCTTTGTTCACTGTCCAGACTCGTTGTACCTTTATTTTCATGGCTTTTCAGACTTTTAATTTTGGTAAAACATGAATTACCTTTTGACAAAACTAACTTAGTAACCCAGCGCTGCCCAGGTTCTAAAAGTTACTCCCGCACTTAAACGGTTTACCGGGAAACTAAAGTTTCGCTCTTAAAGTCAAACCACTCAACTTAGAATCTCAAAACCAAGCTAAGAACATACCCGTGGGTCTACCAAGTTTACTAATACCGTTTAAGGCAAATTGGTCCAGGGGGTTCCTGAGTTATGATCGGATAAACAAACAGACAGCAGCGAGACAAACAAAGATTACAATTATATACATAGCTTTAACTAAATTTAAATATGGTTTCTTTTATCAGAGGCCGAATTTAAAGAATTTGAGCCCACGCGGATTTGATTGTTCATCCCAGAAAACTGTGACTTTCGATAACAATTTGACTTATAATTATTTCGCCTTTTCTCTTCTATTATTGTTTTGTCGGTATCTGCGTTTTAAACGAAAACGTATTAAAAGACAAACTACGTAAGTTTAAATATTTTTGAATTATAGACGAACACGTGATTGAATTCAGAAACCGAATTAATCTCACCCTGTTTAGTACGTAGTGAGCCGTGTCTAAATTTGAGACACGGCTCAAACATGATTGGTTCCACTAAATATGTTATCTAGTGATTCAAGAGATTTGAGCCGGCGCTCAATTGGAACCGGTTTTTGTTGGTTTAGTGACGAGGTTTAAATTCTTTAAATTCGGCCTCAGTTTTAGAATATTAAAATTCGTTAAAACAAATCGTTATTTTAATTTTTTGAGCTTTTCTTATGAAAATGTAAATATTCAGAAGTTTACAATGATTTTAAAGTTTGAAACCTTAAATTCTTTTTAAATAAAACCAATAAAATGCTTAATGCCTAAAAAGTTTTAGAATATTGGTTTTCTTTGAAAAAAGTTTTAAACCTCCGACTTATTTTATTTTGAAAATTTGTTGTGAAAAATGGAAACTCTCATTTGTTATTTTCCTAAGAACATTTAAACACGCTATGGGAGAATAGACAGATGGATAAAGAGACATCAGACTAGATTCAGTGTCAGATAGATACACAGACAGATAGATACACAGACAGATAGATCCAGTGTCAGATAGATACAGAGACAGATAGATACACAGACAGATAAATCCAGTGTCAGATAGATAGAGACAGATAGATACACAGACAGATAGATCCAGTGTCAGATAGATAGAGACAGATATAGAGACACAGACAGATAGATCCAGTGTCAGATAGATACAGAGACAGATAGATACAGAGACAGATAAATCCAGTGTCAGATAGATAGAGACAGATAGATACACAGACAGATAAATCCAGTGTCAGATAGATAGAGAAAGATAGATCTCTCTGTATTCTTAAGTATGTATCAATTCAGATACAACTCTCTCTGTATTCTGAAGTCTGTATCAATCTAGAAATATATTTCATATTTATCTCACCTTATGAGGTACAGGTAAAGATTAAACTGACCGATAATACGGTCAGGTGATTATAACTTAGTATATATATACATAAAGGTTCAGGTTTCCAAGATACAGAGACAGATAGATACAGAGACAGATAGATGAAGAGACAGATAGATACAGAGACAGTTAGATACAGAGACAGATGGATACAGAGACAGAAAGATACAGAGACAGATAGATTCAGAGACAGATAGATATAGAGACAGATAGATACAGAGACAGATAGATACAGGGACAGATAGATACTGAGACAGATAGATACAGAGACAGATAGATGAAGAGACAGATAGATATAGAGACAGTTAGATCCAGAGACAGATAGATACAGAGACAGATAGATACAGAGACAGATAGATATAGAGACAGATAGATACAGAGACAGACAGATACAGAGACAGATAGATACAGAGACAGATAGACACAGAGACAGATATATAGAGACAGATAAGAAGTGAAGCTATCTAGTTAAGCTAAGGACTAGAAATTGTTATATAAAGCTCCCAGAATTATTGATCATTATGATAAAATGTAATTCCTCTAGATTGTTGCATGCAATAGATTATTAGATCTTTTACATTTATTGAACATGAATATTGTTTATGAGGTCCCTAATCTAATATTGTATAACAGGGTCCCTAATCTTATATTGTATAATTCCCTAATCTAATATTGTATAATAGGGTCCCTAATCTAATATTGTATAAAAGGGTCCCTAATCTAATATTGTATAATAAGGTCCCTAATCTAATATTGTATAAAAGGGTCCCTAATCTAATATTGTATACAAGGGTGCCTAATCTAATATTGTATAAAAGGGTCCCTAATCTAATATTGTCCCTGACAGCGTAATAAGATATTCAAGATTGCATCCAAACGACATCCTATTGCCATGAATATATACTAGAAAATGGATCAATCAAATCTAGGATCGAAACCCGGACCTTAGAAACAAGAGATGGAGAAATCAGATGGGGGGATATTTGTGAGTTTCTAAAAAAAAGCGTAAATAAATATCTTGACAAATTTAGTTTAAAGTTTTTGAAGCCATGATAGGTTGAAAAAGGGAAAATAAAAGAAAGAACCCCAGAATTAAATCTAGAAAATGGAGGTAGATAAAAGTGAAAATAACCAAAACAAAATGGCGGAAAAATTTATTCGTAAACCCAATCCTGTTTTCTTATCTCCTTGGACCCTGATACAAGATGCTGAATTATGAATAAATAAGTAAACTTGTCACTTTTCCATGAATTATTATACATAAAATGTAATTGAACCATTCCAGTAGAATAATACAGAGCTGAGAGAAGAACAAAAAACAATAAAACATTACATAAACTTAAACAGGAGTTTTCAACCAAACTTGGAGGTATTATATTGCCTCCGGTTTTATTTTAATGACATAGTTCACAACAAATTGTTTGGATTTGAAATGAAAAATTTTATATGCATATTTCCACAAATTGTTAAGTCGCGTTGGACTTTCTACTAACTACAAGAATGTACTGGATTTTGCTAATTGTATAAACCTGCTAGCTGGTTTACCGAATGTAAAAACGTGCTAGCTATTTTACCGAATGTAAAAACGTGCTAGCTGGTTTACCGAATGTACAAACGTGTTAGCTATTTTACCGAATGTAAAAACGTGCTAGCTATTTTACCGAATGTAAAAACGTGCTAGCTATTTTACCGAATGTAAAAACGTGCCAGCTATTTTACCGAATGTAAAAATGTGCTAGCTATTTTACCGAATGTAAAACCTGCTAGCTATTTTACCGAATGTAAAAACGTGCTAGCTATTTTACCGAATGTAAAAAACTGCTAGCTATTTTACCGAACGTAAAAACGTGCTAGCTATTTTACCGAATGTAAAAACCTGCTAGCTATTTTACTGTAAAAACGTGCTAGCTATTTTACCGAATGTAAAAACCTGCTAGCTATTTTACTGAATGTAAAAACGTGCTAGCTATTTTACCGAATGTATAAACCTGTTAGCTATTTTACCGAATGTATAAACCTGCTAGCTATTTTACCGAATGTAAAAACCTGCTAGCTATTTTACCGAATGTATAAACCTGCTAGCTATTTTATCGAATGTAAAAACCTGCTAGCTATTTTACCTAATGTATAAACCTGCTAGCTATTTTACCGAATGTAAAAACCTTGCTAGCTTTTATAATACAGGTAAAAACGTGCTTGATTTTCTGCCAACATTAAAAATGAAAAAAAATAAGAAATAATAATGTAAAAACGGGCTAGATTTTCTACTTCTAGTAAAACGTGCTGTATTGTCTGCCAATAGAATAAACCTGTTGGCTTTTCTAACTAATATGTGCTTATCTATTTTCTGTTATAGTAAAAATATCCTTTATTTTCCACTCATATTAACAGTAAAAAGCTTTTTACAAAAAAGAATAAAAACTTTTAAAAACTATAAAAACTTACTATTCACTTACTGTGAATAGTAATATTTCTCGTTTTAACTAAAATGTGCAAAGTGTTTGATGAAAAATGAATTTTCAGAAATTCGTTCATCCAGAGTACATTCTTAAACTTAAAACCATTAAGTATTTTATTCTATTCTAATACACTCCTTCTTTTAAACTTAATCTTATTACACTCAAATATATTATTCCATTTTTTTGTGATATCAACAAAATGTCAAGGTTTAGTTTTTATACCATAGAAGCATAATTAGGTGGTAAAAGTGAAATTAACAGGGCAAAAACAGTTCAAAATAAAATATGTGATTTTTCTTAGTAGGATTCAACATTTTGAGATTGTATTATTGTAAAAATTTCACACCGACAAAAATCCCTCCTTTTTATGAAAATATTCTGTATTTATCCTCGGCCCATGTTTATGAATAATAAAATGAATTTCAGGCAACTTTGAAATTATAAAGTTTAATTTAAATAATTTGATTGTATAAAGTGTAAACAGGAAAGTTTAGAGAACTGTTCTATATTGTGAGGGGTTCTATAGTTAATTATCAACATTCATCAAGTAATATAATTACAGGAACATCTTCAACATCCAGGCACGTTAAGCTAAAGTAAATTACTACATCCAGGCACGTTGATCTAAAGTAAATTACAACATCCAGGCACGTTAAGCTAAAGTAAATTACAACATCCAGGCACGTTAAGCTAAAGTAAATTACAACATCCAGGCACGTTAGACTAAAGTAAATTGCAACAAGCAGGCACGTTGATCTAAAGTAAATTACAACATCCAGTCACGTTAGAATAAAGTAAATTACAACATCCAGGCACGTTAGACTAAAGTAAATTACAACATCCGGGCACGTTAAACTAAAGTAAATTACAACATCCAGGCACGTTAGACTAAAGTAAATTACAACATTCAGGCACGTTAGACTAAAGTAAATTGCAATATCCAGGCACGTTAAGCTAACGCAAATTGCAACATCCAGGCACGTTAAGATAAAGTAAATTGCAACATCCAGGCACGTTAAGATAAAGTAAATTGCAATATCCAGGCACGTTAAGCTAAAGTGAATTGCAACATCCAGGCACGTTAAGATAAAGTAAATTGCAACATCCAGGCACGTTAAGATAAAGTAAATTGCAATATCCAGGCACGTTAAGCTAAAGTGAATTGCAACATCCAGGCACGTTAAGATAAAGTAAATTGCAACATCCAAGCACGTTAAGATAAAGTAAATTACAACATCTAGGCACGTTAGACCAAAGTAAATTGCATGTAATATTGAAATATAAAGTTTGTTCTATCATAACTCCCTTTATTGAAGAGCTATTGAGAAGACCAAAAATGTTTTAAATATCTGATATGTCACTTGATACAAGTGCTTTTCTTATACTTGGGCGTAAAATCCTTCTATTTAGTTTTCAGTGGCAGGGAGTATAATTGAGATACATTATGCATCCTCCACACACCATTATCTACATTTAAGATTAATTTAAAGGGAGTATTATTCTAATACAAAAAAGGGGGCTTGTATTCTACCATACACCATTATCTACATTTAAGATTAATTTAAAGGGACTATTATCCTAATACAAAAAAGGGGGATCTACATTTAAGATTAATTTAAAGGGACTATTATCCTAATACAAAAAAGGGGGCTTGTATTCTACCATACACCATTATCTACATTTAAGATTAATTTAAAGGGACTATTATCCTAATACAAAAAAGGGACTTGTAGTCTACCATACACCATTATCTACATGTAAGATTCATTTAAAGGGAGTGTTATCCTAATATAAAAAGGGGACTTGTAGTCTACTTTACACCATTATCTACCTTTAAGATTAATTTAAAGGGACTATTATCCTTATTTAAACAAGGGGACTTATATTCTTCTATGCTCTGTTGTGCCAAAGTGATTAAAAGGCAGTATCTTTGCACTATTAGTGGTCAAGTTTAAAATATTACCTAAGCAGAAATTCACAGAAACAAAACAGCCAAAAAACGGGAATTTTTTCTATTTTCTAATTTATTTTGCAGTTACTAACAGATTCATTTCTTGTTAACAACAGATACATATACATTATAGAATTTTCTAATAATGGAATACTTCGAAGTAATCTTTTATCTCTGATCAAATATTTTTAAAATGTTTTCGGAAATGAAATAATCATTGCACATTGCACATGTACATATAGGTTGATTCAGAATTGTATTATTTTCTATCAGAAGTTTAACCCCAATCTATTTTTTTAATTCCTTTTAATAACAACTATAGAAATAAAATAAAGCAACAAAAGTTAAATTATCAAAGTTTTTCCTGAGAGACACGAAGCGCTCTCGATTGTTTGCTAAATTTTCCCTGTGGTATCTCTGTATAATATATTAAAATATACTCTGAGCTGTGCTCCTAAAAGTTGTGTAAAAATCTTGTAGGATGTCGACGAAAGTGTAAGTTTACCCAATGTAATAAAATAAAATTGAAAAGTTAAATCTAACTAAAACCAATTTTATGCCCTTGTCCTTTACTCTCCAATAAATTCAACAATTTTAGATATATTTTCATAATTGACAGGAATAAAAATCTGTTAAGAAAAAATATTAGTCTTGAAAGTTTTTTTCCATTTTTAGTTTAGTAATTTTCCCTATAAATATTCTTTATTAGATTAACAATGGTAAAAGTTGAATGAAAAACCAATTCTCAGATTACATCTAAATATATGTTTTGGAATGTTCTCATCAACATGGAGTACATTACATTTTAGAATTATTCTCGCAAAAATATTCCGGTATTAGAGATTTTCTGATTTTTATAGTTTTTCGGTCCCAGTTTTTTAAAATCTCAATTCCAAGTAGATACTTCCAAATTTTATTTCCAAAAGTTGTAAATGACTAACTCCTAAATCTTGAATCTTACTTTGGAAAAAAACTTAATCTATGAATTCCTAGGTCCATGTTTGTGTGTCCATGGATTATAAATCCATGTATACCCTGATATCGAAGGAAGCAGTCCAATAATTGGTAAATCCCTTGATGCAATTCCTTCTCTTCTATCTAATCTAGAGGTTTCATAACAAACCTTTATAAGCAAACTATACTATCACCTGAGGTCTTAACTTTTCTATAAAGTATCATCCATCTTAAATGCTTGATCGGATCAATATGGGAAAATTTAAATTTGAGGATAATGACATTGATCCCTCCCATAAATTGAAATTGAATTAATCCAAAGGTTGAGATGGAGATTAATCCACAGGTTGAGATGGAGATTAATCCACAGGTTGAGATGCAGATTAATCCGCAGGTTGAGATGGAGATTAATCCGCAGGTTGAGATGGAGATTAATCCGCAGGTCAAGATGGAGATTAATCCGCAGGTTGAGATGCAGATTAGTCCACAGGTTGAGATGGAGATTAATCAACAGGTTGAGATGGAGATTAATCCACAGCTCAGGTTGAGATGCAGATAAATCAACAGGTTGAGATGGAGATTAATGCTTAATCCACATGTTGAGATGGAGATTAATGTTTGATCCACAGGTTGAGATGCAGATTAATGCTTATTCCACAGGTTGAGATGGAGATTAATTCTTGATCACAAGATTTACAATACAAAACTACGAACTTCTAACCTAACTAGTGTTTAATGCATAACTATTGGGGGGGGGG